>NC_079452.1:44724503-44916562 GCF_903798145.1 Danio aesculapii | reverse complement strand
CATCTAATGTGGCCAGCTGGATTCGGAGAGTGGGTTCCAAGCCGAGCCGGTACGTGGTCAACAACGATCTCTCATTCCATCCACTTGCAGCTGCTAGAGTGCGAAACCGGAGAGCATATTCCTGTGTAGATAGAGTACCTTGCTTTAGATGATACAGCTGCTCTCCAGCGGCTACTTCCCCATCAGAACGTCCAAACACCTCTTTGAAATACTCCGTGAAGGTAGTGATGGAATTCATGACCGGCCCGGCTTGGTTCCAGATCGTCTCAGCCCATTTAAGTGCAGGCCCAGAGAGTAGTGATACGATGTAGGCGATCTTTGACTTATCTGTGGGATATAGAGAAGGTTGCATTTCGAATATGAGGGAACATTGTAACAGAAAACCATTGCACTCCCCCGCTCCGCCTGAGTAGGGCGCTGGTCGGGCCATGGGACTGGAAGGAAGGGCCGAAGAAGAAAACTGTGGAGGCGGAAGTGCTCGGTGCGGGTGGTGCGTTGGAAAGTGGAGCTGGTGGCTGTAGAATCCGCTTCAACTGGTCCACCAGCTCTTGAAAGTGATCGGGGGTGCTCATGTTGTCGTCGTTATAGGTCCGGGCTTCTGTTATGAAGCGGACAGGAGACAGAGGTAAGGAAACGTTAGGGTGTTTATTAAATGACAACAAGGAGCACATGAAGGATAGCCAGGAGGATCAGGAATGATGTTGGGGTCTTTTCCTCCGTGGCTGGGTAACAGGAATACACGAGGATGGACAGCACACACCAGATACAGCTGACAGAGGATGACACAGACTTGGAAGGACTGGAAGACAGGACGATTCGGGTGGACCAGGAAGACTAGGAGGAATACAAAGAGAACAGGTAAGTAAAGCGTTTGTTTTAGCTGAGGATGACTACGCTGAGTGGTCGCTCAGTTGTCCGCTTTCGTCGAGACGAGCCCGGACAATGAGCGACTGGAGTGCTGTGCTTTTATCTGGTGCTCGTGAATGTGATGCAGCTGTGTGCTCATTAGAAGTCAGGTGATGGTGATCTTCGTGAGTGGGGATCGTGAGAGCCTGACCAATCCGTGACAGACACGAGGAAAGGTGTACATCTGTGTCGCTACTTTACACAATTTCTTCAGTGTCAGCAAGGGGAAAGGTTGTGCATACAGTAGGGTTGTTTACTGTTCGGAGTGTATTTTTTAGCTCCAGTCTGATGTGAACTGACACTGTTTACACCAGACACAAGCAATGTGACGTGACGTGACTAAAAATAATAGAATGCGCTATGATCAGTGATTCTGCTCACACTGGGTGGTGCATGACATGAGACTGCAAATCTCTGACAATCTGATGCATGTTCTATTTCTGATGAAGCCATAGCATTTGGCAGATGCCTTTATAAAAATAAATAAAAAACATTGCATTGAAAGTACACATTTTGTAATTATAGGCAATTTTCTTTAGGAATCGAACCCACAAACTTTGTGTTTTAGCGCCATGTTCTACTATTTGAGCTCCAAGAATTGCACTTCTATTTTTTACTGTAATAGGATATAATGACTTGAAATTAAAATACTGTACACTGCAAAATACTAAGTAGCACTTTATTTTAACGTGCCCTTATTACAGTACAACTATTCATTTAACCACTAAGTAACATTAATTAATTACATATTAATTAGTAATATTAATTACTTACAATTTGATAAGGTCTAGAATTCCTGTAAGGTTTGGGGTTAATTGCAGGTAATTATGCATAATTATGTGCAAACAATTTAGTAAATACATGGAACATGAGAGAAAAGACACCTTAAAATAAAGTGTTGCTAATTAATGTTAATCATCAAATTAAAATTTCTTTGCAACTTTGTGAAATGTATCCTAGTAGACATTTCTGAGTAAGAGTTTCTTCCAGTGCTAGACATTTTATACCTACATATTTATTTTTTTATTATGTTATTTAATTTTATTAATTTGAATAAATTAAAATTGTATGAAAACAAAATTAGCTTGCTCATACGATAGCACAGAAAGGCCACATTTGGAGTTGGAGTGCATGCAGTCCAGCAATAATGGGGAGAAAGTTTGACTATGTATTTCCTAATGTGGAAATATACATTTATTTAATCTAGTTTCAAATGAACAATAATCAACATATAACTAAAAAGTTATTTCCTTTGGTTTTTAATTATATCATTTCATTAGAAACTGTTAATAGCCCAGCTATGAGGGACATTTACCCTTTGTCTTTCTGACTACTGGCTGAGCCAAAGTGATGCAAATGCTACAGGCAGAATGCTCTGCCATTGTCTTCGGGTGATACTTTCAGGCCAAAGAAACCCTTTTGTTGATTAACTTGTGTGGTCAGTTGCTGGGCAGGTTTCTAACACCTATATGCTGGTTATCATGCTGACTCCAAAACTTAATTTGCATGCTTTGTTTAGCCATCTCCCCTCCTCCTAAGAAGACATTATAGACGGGACATCTTTGTCTCAAATTTGACTTGTGATAATACTCACAGACTACAGACCTCCAATAGGCTCTGCAGACACATGGATATCTCGAAGACGCTGTATGACTGCAGATTAACCAACACGTCTCAATAAAGGAATTCCGCTTGTTTCAAGTCTCCTGGACTGGGTTCTCTTCCTCTTCAATCATTTATTTTATTTTTCCAACACTAATTCGAGGTTGATAGCTTTAATTAACAACAGTAATGTGCAAAATATTTTTTTCAATTAATTTTATTCAAATTCAATTCAAATTTGTTTGTAAAGCACTTTTCACAATAATTATTAACTTTACAAAAGGTGCAAATTATTGCATTACAATCAAAATCAGAAAAATTAAGGTTAATAGTTACCATAACTTTATTAGTTACTAATAACTAACTAGTAACTGATAGATAAAAGTAAACGTAGATTACTACCCTTTATTTTTTAAATAGTATTAACTGACTGACAACTTGATTGTCTTGATTGTCAAAAATGAAATATTTTTTGTCTCTCAAGGCACTTTGTGACTTTTCTTACTTCATACACATGAAAATTGCAAAAATGTTGACTATTTAATTGATTTATGATTGATTATTTTATAGTAGTAATTATATTTTAACGATTTATTTGTTTATTTATTATATTATTATTGTATTTAAGTTCATTGCCATATCAACTACACTGGCTATTACAATGCAGATCACACTACAACACACTTGAAATAAACATTTTATAAAGTTCAACTCAAGAAACAAGGTCAAGTACAAAAAAACTATCCGCTTATTAAGTCTGACATCACCCGAAGTGGCTTCGAGGTCCAAGCACTCTATCAAACTGTATGGGGAGACTCATTAAATGGTAATAATATCATCATATATATATATATATATATATATATATATATATATACATATATATATAATAATATATATAATAATATCATATATATATATATATATATATATATATATATATATATATATATATATATAATATCTGATGGCCAGGATGTGATTTTTTTTTATAAATTGTTAAAATTTTGGTATTTGTGATGCAGCAAGTCCACACACTGTTGTGTACACTATGATTGCATATAAAACTCACTGTGGCCATAAACGAACATTTTCCCAATTCAAATGAGTAGCAGGCTTGGACCTGGAAACAGTATTCCATATGTCACGACTTAACAAGTGGCTTCTATAAATGATTCTTTAAATGCACTTCAGATAAAGATTGCAAGTTGTAGTGGGTTCATAAATATGTCAATGTCTGAAATTTTACAATGTGACCTTAGGGCAAACCACAATACTTACTTTTAAACTAAAGTACATCATTTTACAGTATTTTGCACTTCATAGGCCAAATGTATTGGGCTCATGCACAGAAGCAATGGGACATATACATATTTTTCCAATCTGAACATCTGCACTGTTGATGATAGAATTCTAATCAAGTTAATAAAAAGAGATAAACATGCACTGGACACTTAAAATAACAAACACTTTGCTCCCAAAGCCACTGACAACATAGCTCAATTATTCAAATTGCACATTTCCAGTCAAAAATCAGACAAATAATCACATCCTAATCAAGAGTTTGCAGAAATAAAACTATGTAGTCATGGCATCATAAGAGGATAAGAGGCTTTTATCCCCCCCTCCACAAAAAAAACCCCACCAAATAGACATTCTTTTATCTAAACGCAAAATATCCCTCTGATTTCCGTGTTCTCTGCTGCTTTGCGCTGGAGTTATGGTGCACTCAGCTGGCTGGAAAATAACCATTAAGACCTTGCACTGGAATAAAATAAATATTGCATGTGGTGAGGACTCACTTGGCTCTTAAAGAGACAGTCACCCAACTCCCTCAAAGGCAAAACTGGAGAATCATTGAATTGCTTTCTAACAAATCTTTAAACCGCATGAATGGAAGGAATTCTGCCCTCTTTTGACGTCTCACAGCCATCACACGAAAGGTTAAAGAGTCTCCTAAAAGAAATCCGCACGGTATAATTTCAAGCGTACATCACCGTAAACAACTTATGACTCATATGACATTGTATACAAAAATAGAAGTCTGTGCGTCTGCCCTGCTCCCTGTAATATTACTCAAAGTGTTTCTCCTTCAGAATAAGGATGGGAGGAGAGATTTAGATGAGGAGGGAGGTCATTAGAATAATCATTTAAAACAGCAGCGTGCGGGTCCTCGGTGTGCGATTTACTTTTATAGTTCATGATGTCTCCCACCTGCCACACAAACAATAAACCTCCATAACAATAAAGGCAACGTTTTACACGCAAACACACATGAACACTCTGAATCACCCTGCAGAGCCCGGCGAATCTGCTGCTCTGGCCTTTTTTTGTTTTGTTTTTTTAGGAGCCAAGGCCTCCGGACCCCCCTCCGCCTGTAACGCGTGTAATCATGGCTTTCATTTGGTTACAGGAGCGGAAGAGCCGCCCAGAGATAGCTAGATTAAATCTTCCATGTGTCAGAGGAGAAGAGAAAACAGCATTGCGCAGTCTAGGGAGGGCTGGTGAAAAATAACCTGTCATCACTTTCGCTGGTTTTGGCCGCTCTCTCGGTCCTCTATCGGTTGGGTTGTTCGCTCACTCTGTCTCTCTCTGGGTCTAATTCGCGAGGTGGGGTTTTCAGGGGACAAGGTGAGAGACGCAGGCGGTCCGTAATAAAGAGAGACAGCCTGATAGGAGGCAGATGGAGGACGGAGACAAGAAAACCAAAAATTGGGAGAGAGAAAGGAGGATTCTGAGAGGGAGAGTTTGGTACTGGGAGGGGAAAAGAGTACAAGGGATGCTGTGTGGAAAAAGCAATTCAGGTAATAGGAGGAGTATTTACTGTATTTGTGTTATGATGCTAGTAGAGACTCCAGACAGGTGCAATGAGGATTATGGCTACTGTACACGGTATATGAGACCTCAAGATACAAATGAAGGACAAAGATATTTAAAAACTTAATCTGACAAGAGAATCATTAGTGTTTAGGTATGAATGTGCATAACAATGCAAAAAAAGACCAAAATATAAAATAAATTACTCCAGAATTAAAAAAATATATATGTGGGTGAATTAAAGTTCCTTCATTTTCTTTTCAATTTAGTCCCTTTATTAATCAGGGGTCGCCACAGCGGAATGAACCGCCAACTTATCCAGCATATGTTTAACGCAGTGGATGTCCTTCCAGCTGCAACCCATCACTGGGAAACACCCGTACACTATCATTCACACACATACACTACGACCAATTTAGATTAATCAATTCACCTATACCACATGTCTTTGGACATGTGTGGGAAACCGGAGCTACCAGAGGAAACCCACACGAACATGGGGAGAACATGCAAACTCCACACAGAAATGCCAACTGACCCAGCCGAGACTGGAACCAGAGACCTTCTTGCTGTGAGGCGACAGTACTAACTACTGAGCCACCATGCCACCACTCACAAAATAATAATTCCTAATTTTCTCAATACAAAAGGACAGGTGGAAACATTTCATCTCCACCATTCTTTAAGCCTGGGTGAATCTGTTTGAGAAACAAAACTTTTTTTAATGAATTGACATATTTGCTTTCTGGACCACATTTGCAGTGATTATAAGGGCTTATTTTTCTAGCAATATAAAAGCCCATTTATGTTAATCACTTTAATTTACTTTAATTAGTTCACTTGAATTAGCTTCCATCTGAACAATTATGCCTGTTATATTTAAATCAACACAAAATACAAAGTATCACTGTAAACAATGCACAAGCTCTTCTAACAGTAAACGCTCTGCATGATTATTTCAAATAACCAGCAGCTCTCTCTTTTTGAAGATTTTGAGATGTTTAGAAAGACATTACGGCTCATTTAACTCCCTCGAAGTTGTGAATGAATAATGTAATTTCTACATTAAAACCATCCGTTTATTATAACAAGCCTAAAATAGTACTTATAAAAGTAAACGCAGAAAATACATGAGGAAGTCATTAGAATGCCCATTTAATCTATTTTACATAATTTTCCTTCACAGTAGAAGCTCACACCACTAAAAGAACCTGCCATCTAGTTTTCATACAAGAATATGAATCAGAAGAATGTGCAAAAATATGTGTAAAGAGCGAAATAAGGTGAGAATGAGAACTTCTGAAATACTGTAGTTGGATTAGAAGTGGCAGGAAGGAGAGCAGAGGTGAGCTTGAATATTTTCAAATGGTTTTATCATTAAAACCATAAAGTAAAAGTTTTTCTTATGCCCTAATCAATAAATATCACATTTCAAGATGCATCCCTCACCAAGAGCTGTTACTATTATTATTTTACAAAAAATGAAAACATTCAAGCAACAAATTATTCAAATGAAAATCACTACAGTTTACTACAAATAATATTAAATAATTCTAGTAAAAATATTGTTTAATAATAATAATAATGTTGACTTTACAATAAGGTTGTATTAATGTTAATTAATGTATACTAACATGAACAAATAAAGAACAATACATTTATTACAGTATTTGTTCATGTTAGTCCACATTCACGGTGCATTAACTAAAGTTAACAAGCATTAATTTGGATGTTAATAATGCATTAGTAAATGATGAACTATGATTAATAAATGCTGTACAAGTATCGTTCATAATTCATGTTAGTAAATACAATAACTAATTAAACCTTATTGTAAAAATGTGACCATAATAATAATCCTATTAACAACAACAACAACAACAACAACAATACAAAATTAAATTAAATTCAACTGAAGTCATAAAAACAGACTTTAGTTTTATTCATTATATACTAAGGCTAAGGGTGACTGTGATAGGTGTGAGGACTAAAAGGTCAAGGTTTTGCTGTTAATGTGACACAGGTAGCTCCTGCTGGTAAATGCTGCAATAACACCATCTGGCAGCAAAAACACATTTCTCCATTGACGGCCATTCAAAAGGTATGTACTGTACAATATGTAATATATAACAAAAATCAACATGAACTGTAGTATAATATTGATCTTTGAATTTGAATTTTAATCCTGAATTAAGTATTATTGACATCAGCCATTAAAAGTTTACGACATTGCCTGATGCAGTGTGAATGACACATGAAGCAACTATTTAAAAATATCTGTGCTTTTGTGTCTCTGGACAGGAACACACTTATGCAAAATCCACATTTCATTTAACCCAGCTGAAAGGAGGTTACAATGCTATGCGGACATGTAATGGACAATAGCACGTAATACCATAGTAAATAATGGAGTAAATTATATTTAGTTTAGGAGGAGGGATGCTTCAGATTTAATAATATATTTGTGTATATGCATTAGATTAGTCAATACCAAAGCCAAAACTAGAACTAGTTTAACAAAATAACTTTTTAACAAAAGATCGACTTTAAGATCTTGAAGCTCCACTAAAAAAATAAAAGTATACCCAAATGAACATGTTAGGGGAAATATTAAAAAAATATCTTTAAAAAAAGTTACATTTAACTACAATTTTGTCCTCTACTGTAGAAGAATGTAATCTGCATATTGGATGGTATGAAGGCAAGTAAACTAACAGCATTTTTTATTGTAAACTGTTTGTTATAGAAAAAAGAAAAACAAAGAACAGTAAATCTGTAACTAATATTTGTATTTTAAATGTAAGAATGACAATATTCTGAAAAACACAAATCAGAAAAATAAATGTTATTATTATTTTTTATTTAATTTTATTTGCATCACAGGATCTTAATTTAGATTGTTTTACATTTCTATCATAAAACAGCTGTCATTAACTGAATACCTTGCTACTTAAGTCTCACCTCACTGTGAAAGCGGAGTTGGTTTATATCTGTTTGCAAGGTTATTTCATTTTGCTTTCTTTATAAACAACAGGAACATGCATAAGGGGGTTTAGGTGCTTGAGTACCAGCTCTTTTTTTCTCTCTGAGAGAAAGTTCCCCTTAAAATGAAAGTGTCCCCTCCTTTGCGCACAGATCCCCTATCTGCAACACCCGCATACGCTCTTCAGCTTCGCGATCATTAACTAGATTGGTTAACAAGCACCAGTTTTGGCTTCAACATTATTTTCAAAATGAACAACCAACTTTCTGTGGTAAGGTAATTGCCCTGTGTGCCATTCTACTATGCTGCTGAGGAGTAGATGTAGCACAGAATGATGACGCATGTCGCTCAAAGATTACGTAAAATCACATGAAATCCGACATAACCGTTCACACTCCGGTCGCATTGCAAAACATTAATGATTTGTGTCTGATTTAATACTACATATGAAAGTGGCACAAATCTGAATTAAAAAGATCAGGTTCCATGTGGTTTAGGCTGTTCACACTGTAAAGACAAAAACAGATCTGAGTCACATGTGGACAAAAAAAAATCAGATTCAGGCCACATTTGCCTGCAGAGTGAATGTAGCCTATACACTAATGCTAATGATACAGAGGGCAACTTTTTAAGCAATGTTGCTGGGCAAATTTGCAAAAATTGTTGCTTTTCTATTAAGAACTGGCAACAATATTGTATATGTAACCCATTAGTTACCCCGTGCCTCACCTGGTTGCTCATTTATGGGATCATTTCCCTAAGTTGTCCTGCATCATTGCTCTAAAAGTTGCCTTGTCTATCATCTGCATAATGAGGGCTATAAGTTTGCTGAAGCAAATCAGGCTAAACTTACAAACTTTTTGTCCCCTTAGTGTCCATGGCAGTCACAGTTCACAGTTAGCAGCAATACATTCAAAAGAGCATTTCTGCATGCGATTACAGTATGTCAGCATGTGTATCTCTGTTTGAGACACGCCAGACTGTTTGTTTAAATACTGTAAACACTCAGCAGCCCCTGCCTGTACCATGCAGATACAGTCTGCACTGAGCACACGAGGTGTGTGTGTGTCCTCAGTAAACAGAGTATAGGAGTGGTGTGTTGACAGAAAAGATCGATACCAGGGCCACTGCTGATGGGAAACGGAACAATCTTCACTTCTGATCCCTTGGTAATAACAGCACTAGTGTCACAGACACACGCTCGCTTGACACTCAGCCTGACGAGCAACTTACGATTTTCTCCAAATGTCCTTTTGTATATGTCGCTCATTAAAGTCAAAATGTATAACGTTTATTTCGCTAGTGAACATTTTATGGATTATTCTTCAGGTGAGCTATTAATTTGTGCAAGTTAATCTACTCTGAAAAAAGACATTTGTTTTGGTAGTCTTCAATCAAATTTGTCCACTTGCTTCCATGTTTATAGTACCGATCCTTCTCTGTTGAAGTCAGTTTAACAGCTTCAGCTACAATATTCTTAACCATGTCCCATTTACTGTTAGTTTGCTACAAGGAAATGATGCAAAAGCATCGGCCCCTACTCAATATTCAAGTTCAGATGGAAGTACATCAACATACTTAAAACACAACTGTAAAACAGACACATGTACATTAATAAAATGCTATTGAACATGATGTTAAAGGTGCTATGGAATAAAAGTCTGGAAATACATTTCCATTCCATAGCATAATAAGAGAAATGACAGGCCGTGCACCTCAAACACCATTTTCCTCATTTTCATGAAGACCATGCAATCAGGTGAATGAGTGTAAAAAACAGTGAATGTCCCAATCAAACACAAGCCAATCCAAACAAAACAATTTAGTTAATCCAATTTACCGATAGCACATGTCTTTGGACACAAGGAGAACATGCAAACTGCACACAAAAATGCCAACTGGTCCAGCCGGGACTCGAGCAGCAACCTTTTTGCAATGAGGTGACAGTGCTAACCAATGAGCCACCGTGCCACCTTGTTTAAATTCAGCCCAAATAAATTGTTTGCAAATACTTAATTTAAAAATAATATAGTAAATGCAGTGAATCATCTGTGAATCATTTTTTTCAGTGTACTATTAATATACAGTATTGCCTATGTGTGTATTCATGTATACCACAAATTGTTTGAAAGGATTTTGAGAAAAAAAAACACGTAGCAAAGAATTCTGGCCCAGATTTGGCATATATATTTGGCACAACAGGCACTCAGCATGTGGGCCAAACATGGCCCTGGTTTGGCAGAGGTGGCACCGTCTTTAAGGTGGCACACAATACTTGGGCCAGAAGTAAAATGTAGTATTTGGCCCAGATGTTAATAATTGGTATGTGAGCCATGCAAATTTTGACCCACACTTAAATTAATTTTTATTTTTTCAAATAAAGAAAAAAATAAAATAAATAAATCAACCAATCATGTCGCTTTGAGCAAAAGCACACCCATAGCAAGCCTAAACCACAATGATTTATGGGTTTATCAACTTTATTGCAGTCGTGACACACCAACATATCTGGCCCAGTTCAGGCTCAGTTATGGATTATTAACTTGGCTGAGACTTGGCCCAGATACGGTCCATGTTTGGCCCTTGTCCGGAAGCCAGACTTGGTCCAGTCATGTACCGTAATTAACTGCAGCATATGGGCCAAGCAAAAGCTGACTGTGTGGGCCAGAGCTGGGCCAGAGATATTTTGCTATGTGGGAAGCCTCTAATCTCAACAAACAAGCTTCTTCTGTTTTTGTGTCAACTTTGAGGAAAAAAAAAAAATCAACAGTTTAAATAATAAAGGCATTTTTTCACAGCCTTCTTTGCTTATGTTTACCAATGGTAGCATCCTCAGTGAAGGACACTGTATACTGTATGCACATTATTACAATATTTAAAGAATAACCAAATAAAAAGTGGCTAAAACTAAAGGACGGTCATGCGCGTAAACACATGCTCATCAGATCCTGCCAGATGAATCATTGGGACGGAGGGCAGTGTCTGCTTTAGGGTTGAGTCAGCATTAGGGTCGTACATCTCAAGCTCCAGCTTCATTTCAGATGGCAACAATTGTGAACAAGCGCTGTGTACACTTGACTGAATTCATGAGGGACAGATTTCTAGTGGGAGAGCTGACTGGATGGGTACTTTGGCTGTCAAGCATAACAAATTCTTAAAAGTATCAATCAGTTTGTCAGATGGTCTCCATGTCTACTTTTTTATATTATTCGAATACGGAATAGCCACTTTTCAAGATTCAATAAGTACCAGCAATTTTATACTATTAATAATGCTGAAGAACAGTTGCACAGTAATTTAAGATGTGGCGAGTGAGGCGGGGCAGAGAGACTTAAGGGCCTACGAGGCGGGTGGTGTGTCAGGCGTGAGTGAGATAATCAGAGACACCTGGATGCATCACCTGCCTCGAGTCTCATGGAGAAGCACTAAAACCAAATGCAAAACATCCAGGCCAGGTCCTCTCTCCTCTAGCACTGGTGTCTCTCCTCCTTTTAGGGCTCGCCTCCAGGTGTCTCTGATAATCTCACTCATGACACCCGTCTCATACGCCCTCACTGCTCTCGGCCCCACCTCGCTCGTCACATAAGGAAACAGTGAAAATTTATTATCTTTGATGATATATCTGTTTTGTATCAATGTTTAAGTATCAGAGATACATGTTCTGGTACATCTAACACATTAGTTAAAGGGATAGTTCACCCAAAAATTTCTCACTTTTAATTCACCCTCAAGTGGATCCAAACCTGTATTACATTCTTTTTTCTGTTGAACACAAAAGAAGATATTTTGAAGAATGTTAGAAATTGGTAACCGCTGATTTCCATAGTAGGAAAACCAAATACTATAGAAGTCAATGGTTACAAGATCCAACCATCTTAAAAAAAAGAAATACGCTAACATTTGTGACTAGTAAAAGGTAAATGAATGATGGAAAACCTTTCAGTTTTGGGTGAATTATCCCTTTAAGCAACATTTGTTCATCTTTTAACGTAAATGTGACCGCTCTGAAAATAAAACAAAAAGAAAGAGGAGGCCATAGTAGACAGAGGCCAGTGGGCAAATTTTGGCCAGGATGCCGGAGTTAAACCCCTACTCCTTTTTTAAAGGACATCCAGGGATTTTTTAAAAACATTTATTTATGAGCTTTTTGCATTTTACAAAACAAAATATAGAAGAAAAAAACAATACGATACAATATTACATATAAAATACAATACATAAAAACACTAACCTACGACAGAACAACCAAACAATAGAACACAGAGGGAAAAATGCATATGAAAGCAAAATATAATTTAGCTGGTCAGGTAATGCATAAATAAAAGTAATTATAAAGTAAGTTCTTATATTACCAGAAAAATGCATTATCCTGACTATAGATTTATTGCCAAATAATAGTTTGTGCACATTATTAAAAACATTATAGATTATGAATAGTGAATATTAATTACACTCACTCTTAAATTACTATGTTATTGACAGGAGTCAGTGGTTATGCTTGCATTTCCTCCAATACATTAAGGTGTTCTAATATTTTAAAATACATTAAGGTGTTCTAATTCCCATGTTTTATCAAATATCTCCAATTTATCAGGACCTCAATTAACCGATTAAAAAAAAAACGTGCTATTTAGTTGTCATATAACTAGCAAGCAACTATCTCAGGCAACACATATCTTTTTTTTTTTACCTTAATTCAACATTCATTTGTTAAGTATTAAAGTAATTCAGTACCTGGATTTGTTTCTCAACTTCAGCATATCAATGGACTGGCCACGGCCAAATACGTTGTCACGTGACACCAGTTATCAAAGGTTCAGACAATCTTGAAGTTTCAAGCTACTGAACAATATACTTTTGAAAACAGCTTACAGTTAAGTTAAGTTATCTTACAGAAGATATTCGAGTATTAGTAGACTGTCTGCTTAATATCTGCTGATACTGCTCCTTCAACAGACATTTAACTGACTATAAGAAACTTCAACAATCTCATGGCAATACGTAACAATTTGATTTAGTGGCTAATTCGTATGAATTCGTACAATCTAATTCGTACGATTTGCTCATCCCCCAATGATGGTTGGGTTTAGGGGTGGGGTTAGGTGCCACGCCTTCTTTTTAAAATCGTACAATTTCATACAAATGAACTCGTACGAATTAGCCACTAAATTGACAAAATGTAAAATACTTACGTTTTCTCGTGAGATCAGGCTGGAAATTTAGTAAGTCAACTTACACTAACCCTAAACCCAACCCGAACCCCAACCTAACAGCCTAATTATAACCTAATGAGAATTAGTTGGCATGTAGATGCAATGTAACTTAAATTCAACAAATGGACCATCAAAATAAAGTGTGACCAAAAACTCTGGTTTGTTAAAAGAGACGAATTGACAATTGAGTCATTTGTGTGTGTGATGATCTCGCTGCACTAAATCTCTTTGATTCACTAAAACGAAGAAGTTCCATCTTGAAGATGCAAGCAAAATAAACTGCTTCGGTTTGTTAAAAGAGCTGGATAGAGTCATCTGTGTGTGATGATCTTGCTGGTTGCACTAAATATCTTTGATTTACTAAAACTAAGCAGTCCATAAGAGTTGTTTGTTTGGACTATGCTTTAATAGAAAGACAAGATTTTGTTCTATTATTAATGGGTATTATAGCGGGGAATATAGAGCAACAATGGAAATACAGGTACTGCTGGGGTGGCAAGGCTTTTTCTTAGGGATCCACCCATGCTCAGTTTAACATCTCATCCTAAAGACTGAGCAGTATAGAGTCCCTATCAATATACTTGGGCATTAGGACCTACATGCCCCCTGCTGGTCTCACAAACACCACTTCCGGCAGCAACCTATATTTCCCATGTGGTCTCCCATCCAGGTGCTAACCGGGCGCATCCTTGCTTAGCTTCACTGGGCAACTATGTGAGAGTTGCAGATAGTAATAAATATTAACTAATTTATTAACTAATAGAGGCATACACCTTGTAATATTAATAAAATTAGTTAAAACAGACAGATAGACAGATAGAAGGAAGGAAGGAAGGAAGGAAGGAAGGATGGAAGGATGGATGGATGGATGGATGGATGGATGGATGGATGGATGGATGGATGGATGGATGCATGGATGGATGGATGGATGGATGGAGGGATGGATGAATGAATGCTGTACAAGTATCCGCACACCCACACTTAAATAACTGAAAAACATAAATACCAGCGAAACATCATTCTTGTCTTCCGTTTCAGGAAAAGAACACTGCGTACTGAGGCATTCTGAAGCTAGACTGTAGAGACGTGTGTTGCAATCAGGTAGCAATTTGCATTTTGAGAGTGTAAAAAAGTACCTTAAATGATTTTGAAGACAAAAAGCTGTCTGGCTCATACATCCTAATGAATCTAAATGTATGCAAAGATACGAGAGAACTTGACCATGCTAACACTGCGCCGAAAGAGGTCTTCCTGAAGTGCACTCTTTACCCACGTTTAAAAAGACAGAGAGAGAGGGGGAGAGAGAGAAATATATTATAGACAGTTTAAAAATGTTCATTTGCAGAAAGAAACACTCTTCAGCTTTTCCAGACTTCAACTGTTCCCTTTCCAGCAATGTAGAGGCCAACAGGACGAAGATGAAGAGAAAGCACAAACAGATGAGTGAAAGTAGAGAATGGAAAAGAGGTATAGATGAAGAGGTAGAAAAGAGATGGGATGTCATGGTTACAGAAAAGTGTGGCTTAAAAGGCTGAGAGGAAAACAGGCTGGCCATAGTCTAAATAGACTGATGTTAGACTTTTTCTTTTTCAGCTTTTGGCTCAGGAACTGAGGAACAACTAAATGTTTTCCAGAAGCATATAAAAGGAAAGACTTTATGAACATCCATATACAGTACAACTCTTTCTTTTCTGTATGTCAAAAGTATATCAAGACCACAAATGTACTTTTAACAAGCGCAGAACTTGTATAATAAAGCACACAAGGTTGTTTAGCTTAAGGGATTTGTCCTTAAATTGATATCTTCTAAAAGTATCCATAGAATTTTCCACAAACGGCAGCCTTCACATAAATCTAATGTAATGGCTCCTGGAGATGCAAGACAAACACATGGTACTTTATGTTCTAATAAACATCACTTCCGTTGTGTAGAATAAGCAGCTTTAACGTTTTGCAAAACAGAAAAAAAGAAAATTCAAATGTGGAAAGACAAGACAAATCATATTGATCACAGAGGCAAAACCTTAATGACATCTGTCCTTTGACCTCATGGTGTGACATACATTATTCAACTCCTTTGGTTTGTTAAAAGAGGCGGATTGACAATTCAGTCATTTGTGTGTGTGTTGATCTCGCTGCACTAAATGTCTTTGATTCACTAAAACGAAGAAGTTCCATCTTGAAGATGCAAGCTACTGAACAACATACTTTTGAAAATAGTTTACAGTTAGGCTGTTAGTCATTAATATACACAAAGATATCAAAATAAACTGCTTCGGTTTGTTAAAAGAGCTGGATAGAGTCATCTGTGTGTGATGACCTCGCTGGTTGCACTAAATATGTTTGATTTACTAAAACAAAGTAGTCCATAAGAGTTGTGTGTTTGGACTATGCTTTAATAGAATGACAAGATTTTGTTCTATTATTAATGAGTATTATGTTATCATTTACCCATATGGGACATACATTATTCAAAAGTTTATATTTTTAAGTTAATAGTTTTAATCAGCAATAAAACATTACTTTGATTAAAAGTGATGGTAAAGATGATTGCATTTTTACTAAATAGTTTCATTTCAAGTTTTTTTTTTAGCAAAAAGCATAATTATTTAGTTTCTGAAGGATCCTGAGACACTCAAGTCTAGAACAAGGGCTGCTGAAACTTGATTTTTGCATAATATTCAAACAGAAAATATGATTTTAAATAGTAATAACAACATTTTAAATAATAATGTTTAGCATCTGGACATCTGCAAACACATATGGCACATTTTGTCTTTGTTCGAGCAGTATACATTACCACTTTCAGCATATTTAAATGAGCAATTTTGCAAAGCATCTCCATTTGTATTCTTTGGAGCAAAGAAATAATCATGTGGAATGAAAAGACAAAATAGGCAAAACCTTTTATGCCATCTGACCTTACTGTGTGATAGATATTATTCAAATGTTATTACAAAAAAAAAAAAAACTTACCAGACAACACATTTATTCATAAAGGAATAATTTGATCAATTTATATTGACTGTAAATATGTTTACATTTCCTTTACATAAATGCTATTATTTTAAAATTCTATTCATCTAAAAATCCTAAAACTAAATAATTCATCATAGTTTCCACAAAGATATTAAGCTGTATAATTTTTTAGCATTAATAATATTGAGAAATATTTCCTGAACAAAAGATCAGCATTATGATAAAAGATAGAAATGATTTCTGAAGAGTCTGTGGCTGCTGAAATGTCGTCTGACACCACATGTAATGAATTGCAAATATATTCAAAATATAGAAGAAAGCAGTTACTTTAAACAGCAAAAATACTTCACAGTGTTGCTGTTAAACATATAAAAAAAACATTCCTGACCCTAAAAGTTTGAACAATAGTAGACAGTGAGCCAAACAACATATTACACAAGGCATGGTGTGCATTTATGTCTGTCTGGCTATAAGCTCAAGAGACACTACAACAAATTACCCAACACATCCTTGTATCCTATGTGGACAAAAACAAGCACACACACACACACACACACACACACACAGTCTCCATAGTCATAATGTATTTTATACTATGAAAATCGCTTATTATATATCCTTACCTCACCCCTAAACCCAAGCCTCACAGGAAACCATTTTCCTTTGGCTCAGTCACTTTAATCATCAGGGGTCGCCACATCGGAATGAACTGCCAAGTTATCCAGCAAATGTTTTATGCAGCAGATGCTCTTTCTGCTGCAACCCAGTACTGGGAAACATCCATACACACTTATACACTATGGCCAATTTAGCTTATTCAATTCACCTATTCCACATGTCTTTGGACTTGCGCCCGGTGGAAACCCACGCAAACACAGGAAGATCAAGGAAACTCCACGCGGAAATATAGTGCTAACCACTGAACCACTGTGTTACCCCCCTTTGACAAATTTTGAAATGTTAAAAGACCCGTTTGTTTTTTAAGTGATTTAAATAAAATTGTTTTGTTAGCGAATTATGAGGACACAGAGCATGTAAACAATCTTAATAATGTACAACTAAGCCATTCCCATCTCATTATACAATTTAATTTCATCATAAAAAAAATAAAAAAATAAAAATATATATTTTTTTTAAATCACATAAACAGGCACACACATACACACTTGTATAGCTATCTTTATGGGGACTTCCCATAGACATAAAGGGCCCTATCATACACCTGGCGCAATAAGGCGCAAGACCTGTTTGGCACGACATGTTGATATTTTCAGACCAACGCAACCCTAATTTTCCTGTTTTGCGATACGTTGTTTAAATAGCAAATCCATTTGCGCCACTTTGTGGACTCATGTTTGTGGACGGGTGTTCCCCTCTAGAAAGGAGGTGTGTTAAGGCGCATTGTTGGTGCGTTGCTATTTTGAGGAACTAAAATAGACTTAACAATTGACCAGCTGAAGCAGGTCTAAAGTCCAGCGCAGAACGCATCTGTCACGGATTGGCCAGGCTCTTCCACCAGCATCACGCAACGATCACCGTCACCTGAGTACTAACCACGCACAGCTGCACCCAATCACATTCATTCACTATATAAGCACACACCTCACTTCAGTCAGTGTCCGGTCTCGTTCCCACGAAGCGGACTCATAGCGAGTACCTCCTGGTAGTTACTATCACATTGATCTAATCTCTTGAACTTACCTGCTCTCTGTTTCGTTCCAGTCTGTCCAGTGTTCCCGGTGTCCTGTCTGTATTGAGTGTGTCTTCAGTCTGTCTTCCCCGCAAGCCCTCTGGTGTGTGCATTCGGTCTCCCTCAGTGTCTGTCATCCATCCTGCTCCGAAGAAGGAATATCTGCTCAATCATACTACAGTCACATCCCCTTTGTTATCCTTGTCTGCTCCTCTGCTGTAATAAACATCTTTCATTATATACTCACCTAACTTGTCCGTCTGCTTCCCTAACAGAAGACCGGACCAACACCAATACAGCATGAGCACTCCCGATCCATTTCAGGAGTTGGTGGACTCCCTGAAGAGAGTTTTAATGCCAGCTACTCCACTTCCCGAAGCACCACCAGCACCGTGCACTTCTTCACCGTCCACCCACTCATCCAGTCCCATGGCTCGACCAGCGCCCTACTCTGGCGGGGCGGAGGAGTGCAATGGCTTTCTATTACAATGTTCTCTGATATTCACAATGCAACCAGATTTATACCCCACAGATCGGTCCAAAATTGCATTCATCATCTCCCTTCTCTCTGGGTCGGCTCTCCGGTGGGCTGAGACCATCTGGCAGCAAGCTGGGCCGGTAACCAATTCCATTCATAACTTTACCACATATTTCAAGGAGGTCTTTGGTCGCGCAGATGGAGAAGTAGCAGCCGGAGAACAATTGTATCATCTGAAGCAGGGAGCCATGTCCACCCAGGACTATGCGCTCCGGTTTCGTACTCTGGCTGCTGCTAGTGGATGGAATGAGCGATCTCTCCTAACCACTTACCGGCTCGGATTGGAGCCCAACCTGAGGTTACAGCTGGCAGCCCTCGACGATACCATGGGGTTGGAAAAATTCATCCAACACTCACTTCGATGTTCTGATCGTCTGAAGGTCTACCAGCATGATCTCCCATCAAACTCACAAGCACTCCTTCGTCCGCCAGAGCCAGTCGTCCCTCCAGAACCAGAACCTATGATCGTCGAATCTGGTAGACTTACGATTACTGAGCGACAGAGGAGGCTGACCCGGGGTCTGTGTATGTACTGTGGTGCCGAAGGACATGTCAGGCTGGACTGTCCCATTCGTCCAGTACGTTCATTGGTGAGTGTGTTCAGTTCTCCCGTTGAAAAAATGCACCCTCTCACCACCAATGTTCAGTTAACTGCCCATTCTGTCTCTATTTCAGTCACGGCCCTCATCGACTCCGGGTCAGCCGGAAATTTCATCTCGCACGCCCTCTGTCGCCGCCTCCAGCTCCACACCGAAGCCTCGACGCACGTCTACCAGATTCAACCTATAACCACCGATATCCATTCCCAGGCACGTATCCATCGTAAATGTGAACCCGTCACCCTCAGAGTAGGGTTACTTCATAAGGAAGAAATTCAATTTCTGGTTCTGGAGGGAGCATCAATGGACATCATCCTAGGGCGCCCGTGGCTGGTGAAGCACGATCCCATCCTCTCTTGGGGCACCGGAGAAATCAAAAAATGGGGTAAAGAATGCGTCTCCAGCTGTTTTCCCGACCTACCCTTGCAGATCCAGAAACCCATAAATGTCTACGTCACGTCTGTCGAAAGTCCAGTTGAGAAACGATCCATCCAGATCCCGAAGATCTACTCCTCATACGAGGACGTATTTTGCCCCAAGAGAGCTTCCCAGCTACCTCCACATCGGCCATGGGACTGCGCCATTGACCTGCTTCCTGATGCTCCTATGCCCAGAGGTAGGATCTACCCGTTGTCCCTTCCAGAAACTAAGGCCATGGAGGAGTACATTCAGGAGGCTCTGAGTCAGGGGTATATTCGCCAGTCCACGTCACCCGCAGCCTCAAGCTTCTTCTTCGTGGCCAAGAAGGACGGAGGGCTGCGGCCATGTATTGATTATCGAGTCCTGAACCAAGGAACCATCAAATTCAGATACCCACTTCCTCTCGTCCCTGCGGCCCTGGAACAACTCCGATCCGCCAGGATATTCACTAAGTTGGACCTCCGCAGCGCCTACAATCTGGTACGAATACGCGAGGGGGACGAATGGAAGACGGCGTTTGTGACCCCTACTGGACACTACGAATATCTGGTCATGCCCTATGGTCTGGTCAACGCCCCCTCCGTATTCCAGAACTTCATACACGAAGTCCTCCGGGAGTTCCTCCATATCTCCGTCATTGTCTATATTGATGATATCCTGATTTACTCCCGGAGTGAGGCCGAACATCGCCACCACGTTGCGGAGGTCCTACAAACCCTACGGAACCATAAACTGTACCTCAAGGCTGAGAAGTGCTCATTTCACTTACCATCTGTCCAGTTCCTCGGATACATCATTGACCGAAAAGGGGTTCGTATGGACGAGGGGAAGGTCACTTCCGTCATCTCCTGGCCTGAACCAAAAACCATCAAAGAACTCCAACGATTCCTAGGGTTTGCCAATTTCTATCGCCGTTTCATCAACAACTACAGTCTTATCACCGCTCCACTTACCAACCTCCTAAAGAATCAACCCAAAACGATATCCTGGTCACCCGAAGCGGCCGCAGCCTTCCAAAGACTCAAGAAGTCCTTCACGCAGGCTCCACTCCTGACTCACCCCAATCCCGACTTACCTTTCGTGGTCGAGGTGGATGCATCGACCACCGGAGTAGGAGCCATCTTGTCCCAGCTCCATGGTAATCCCTCACTACTCCATCCATGCGCCTACTTCTCCCGTAAGCTCAGCCCGGCGGAAAAGAACTATGACATCGGGAACCGTGAACTTCTAGCCATCAAGCTCGCCCTGGAGGAGTGGCGACACTGGTTGGAGGGAGCTAAACACCCATTCCAGGTGATTACCGACCATAAAAACTTACAGTACCTTAAAGAAGCGAAAAGACTCTGTCCTCGTCAAGCCCGGTGGTCCTTATTCTTCTCCAGATTTCAGTTCTCCATATCATATCGACCAGGATCCAAAAACATCCGGGCGGATGCACTCTCCAGAATCCATGACCAACAGGAAACAAGTGAGACCCCGGCCAACATCCTCCCAGATCAGATCACTGTCTGTCCCATCACCTGGTCTGCTCCAACAGTTGTCGCCACCCCAGAGTCCAGAACTCCGCCGGGCTGTCCCCCCAATAGACGATTCATCCCTGAAAATCAACGGGTAGATCTCATTCACTCCAGTCATACCTCTCTGGGCACAGGGCATCCCGGGGCCAACAACACCCTCTCGCTGCTATCCCAACGCTTCTGGTGGCCGAACATGGCGAGGGATGTGAGGAGATACATCCAAGGCTGTAGAGAATGTGCCATGTCAAAGAGTCCTCGTCATCTACCTGCAGGAAAACTCCATCCCTTGCCCATCCCAAACCGCCCCTGGTCACACCTAGGAGTTGACTTCATGACAGACCTCCCATCGTCTGAAGGTAATACTTGCATTTTAGTCATTGTAGATCGATTCTCCAAATTCTGTCGTCTGATTCCTCTGAAGGGTCTACCCACAGCCCTAGAAACTGCTGAAAACCTATTTAACCATGTCTTTCGATGTTTTGGGCTACCTGAAGACATAGTCTCGGACCGAGGACCCCAATTCATCTCCAGACTATGGAAAGCCTTTTTTAGACTCCTAGGTGTGACCGTCAGCCTCTCGTCTGGCTATCACCCACAGACCAACGGCCAGACTGAGAGGAAGATTCAAGAAGTGGGGCGGTTCCTCAGGACCTTCTGTCACGGTCATCAGAACTCCTGGAGCCAGTTTCTGGGCTGGGCGGAATACGCCCAGAATTCCCTGCGGCAACCTACCACCGGACTTACGCCATTCCAGTGTATTCTGGGCTTCCAACCTCCACTATTTCCCTGGGATGGCGAACCTTCTGACGTCCCCGCAGTGGATTACTGGTTCCGGGAGAGCGAGAGGGTCTGGGACGATGCTCATCACCATCTCCAGAGGGCAGTTCGCCGAGCCAAGGAGATGTCAGACAAGAAGAGGATTCCTGGACCTGCCTATGCGCCGGGGCAGAAAGTTTGGCTCTCCACCAGAGACATCCGCTTGCGACTGCCCTCCCGAAAACTTAGTCCCAGATTTGTTGGTCCCTTCACCATCCTGGAACAGGTCAACCCAGTCACTTATAAGTTACAGCTACCACCACAATATAGAATCCACCCCACATTCCACGTGTCACTCCTTAAACCCTTTCACGACCCTCTGATTCCCTCCACAGAGCCTGGCCATGAAGAGGAACCCCCTCTTCCACTGATGTCAGAAGAAGGGTCTATATACAAAGTCAAGGACATTCTACGGTCCCGACGTCGTGGTGGTCATCTGGAATACCTCGTAGACTGGGAGGGATATGGTCCAGAAGAGAGGTCTTGGGTCCCCAGATCCGATATATTAGATCCCGCACTTATGGAGGAGTTCCACTCCAATCACCCCGAGTTCCCAGCACCTCGTGGACGAGGTAGACCACCATGGCGTCGGCGGTCTAGGCCCTCAGGAGCGGGCCCTGGGGAGGGGGGTAATGTCACGGATTGGCCAGGCTCTTCCACCAGCATCACGCAACGATCACCGTCACCTGAGTACTAACCACGCACAGCTGCACCCAATCACATTCATTCACTATATAAGCACACACCTCACTTCAGTCAGTGTCCGGTCTCGTTCCCACGAAGCGGACTCATAGCGAGTACCTCCTGGTAGTTACTATCACATTGATCTAATCTCTTGAACTTACCTGCTCTCTGTTTCGTTCCAGTCTGTCCAGTGTTCCCGGCGTCCTGTCTGTATTGAGTGTGTCTTCAGTCTGTCTTCCCCGCAAGCCCTCTGGTGTGTGCATTCGGTCTCCCTCAGTGTCTGTCATCCATCCTGCTCCGAAGAAGGAATATCTGCTCAATCATACTACAGTCACATCCCCTTTGTTATCCTTGTCTGCTCCTCTGCTGTAATAAACATCTTTCATTATATACTCACCTAACTTGTCCGTCTGCTTCCCTAACAGCATCAGTTGTGCACCTTAAATGTACACATTGCTTAATACACACAGGATGTACAGCAATACGCAAATATCTTGACAAATGAAAAGAATTAAAGGATTAAAATATTACAAAAAGTATTATTTTCTACATAAATATAAAAACCACTCACTCCATGCCTTCGTCTCAGGGGCTTTTTTCAGTTTATTCACAATAACATCCTTTTGTAAAATATTATTATTAGCAGTATTATTTATTATATGCATATCTATATTTGTATTAATAAAAACAAGCTTAGATTTGTCCACCTGTCAGGTTTTGGACCATTTGGGGCAAAGGACGTGTGTTTGGATATAACTCAGTTTTATGACCACACTTAGTTATTATTGTTCATTTATTCACTTAACAAACAAGATTAAATATGTAGACTAATAGATGTCTTCAGTGGAGTGCGTAAAACACTGTTTCATTATCCGCGAACGAACGTAAAGTAAAGAGTAAAAGTAAAGTAAAAAGTAAAGAGGCCGAATGGAAGAGGCTCGTTCTTTATCCTCGCTGCAGATGATCTGTTTAACTGTTTTCTTGCTAGCGAGTCACTAATTTTTTCACCTTACAAATCCGCAATGTAAATAGGAAATGTGCCATGGCGCAAGCAACTGACTCTAATAGGGAATGGGAGATGAGACTCTGGTTTAATGCATGTTATGCTCAAAACACACCTAAACTCATTAAGAGAATAAGCACAACCCTGTTAGACTATGCGCCGCGGCGCAAACCATATTTTTCCATCCTTAAAATAGCAACAGGGGATTCAGACATGCCCTTAATGCTTTTGTACGATGCGATTTGGTCTTTGCGCCTAGATTGTTAATAAATGAGCCCAATGATTTTTAATACAGAATATATATTTTATGCCCAACAGGAAATAATCTGCATTTTAACATTTTTATAATACCTCATTCCATTTGATTTATAATCTTTTTTTAATCCCTTTAAAATCCCCAAATTTACTGGTATTACTATACTTATGGGGACATTTAATGCACACTATAAAGAATAAAAGATACACACATGCTTAGTCACCACAGGAGAGAAAGAAGTGTAACCAGCATACTAAAGGTGTAAAATCGATCTTCTGGATGAAAACAAGAAAGACAAAAACACTAAAACAACTCCCTAAACTCTTTTCATGTCTCACAGTTTGCCCTGTCTGTCTACTAGTCTCTGGCTGTACTCAAATCATAACTCAGTCTCTTCTTGCTTGGAAATCTCTTGTTCACTTTTTTTCTCCTCCATCACATCTCACTTCCCTTCTCATTGTTTCTGGTGAGAGAACAGAAACAGAACGGCCTCCTGCTAGTCCAATGAGGAGCAACTCACTACAGCTGGAGAAAGGTCACTAATGACAGGCCTTCAGCACGGCTGTCAGAGTAGCCCACAGAAATCACACACACACACACACACACACACACACACACACACACACACACACACACACACACACACACACACACACACCTGCATCGAACTGTTGGGAGAAAAAGGCGTAATAAACTCAAATGATAGATAGTGAAATGGATAAGCAGATGAACGGACACAAAGGACAGGCGAACAAAAGAGAAAAAAGGGCAAAAATATTGATAAATGAATGGGCGGATGGATAAATGACGGACACAAATGAATGCATAGTGACTCAGAGATCTGCTGTCTGCTGGCGAGGAAAGAAGTGAGTATTAGACATTTTGTTTAATTGTTGCCATCTAGTGGAGAGGATTGAAATTAATTGCATTATAGGCTAATAAAAGCCATATTTTTGTCTTCTGTTGATTATTTAACTGAGTTAGACAAGTACATAATTAATGTGGATTATGTTTTTAAGTAGCCAATAAGCTTAAGGTATGTTACATCCAACAAATCTAATATTTTTGGTCTTCAGCCCATGATGCTTTGAGCAAATTATGAGACTTCTATTAAACTATAAACACTTAATGATTGGCAATAGTGTTTAAAGATCACTCAAATACAATAATTATCCTTTAAAAACACACTTTATAGAGGTGGCATGATATATACAGTTGAAGTCTAATTTATTAGCCTTCCTGTAAAATTTTAATTCTCAAAATATAATTTAATAATATTTTCCAAGTGTTATTTAATAGAGGGACATTTTTAAACATAATATTTTAATAGCCATTTTCTAATAACTTAATTATTTTGTCTTTGCCTTGGTGACAGTGCATACTTTTTACAGCTTAAAGTGCAGTTTAACTACATAACTTAATTAGGTTAGGCAGGTTAACTAGGCAGGTCATTGTACAACAGTGTTTTTTTACATAGAAAAGGGGTAAAATTATAATTTGATTATTACTAATTTGTCTCCAGAAGATTAAAAATATTATTGGAAATGCTGTGAAAATATCCTTGGTCTATTACGCATCACTTTGGAAATATTTGAAAAAGAAGAACAGTTTAACAGGAGGGAACTCTATACAGTGTTCAGCATATATAAGTACACCTCATCGTTTAAATTCATACTTTTAAAAGGAAGCTATACAATATTATATTTGTGCATATACATAAGATTAGTCAGTACTGAAGCCAAATCTGGAGCTTATCTAACAAAATAACTTATAACAGTCCACAAACTAGTACACCCAAACTTATATGGTACAGAAAAATATTAAATACAAATTTTAAAAAGAGGAAAAATCAAGAGAAGCAAAAAAATAAATTAAAAAAATAATAAAAGGAAAAATCTAGCAATTTGGTAGGTTGTAATTTATTTATTTATTTATTTTTGCAATATTTTGCATGAATTTAATTGCATTATCTTTCAATTTTTTTAAAGATGTTCGGTGACTAAAATATTAGTAAATATTAGTAAAATATTAGTAAAATATTTAGTAAATATCTCTGTTTAATAATCTGTTTTGTTTAAATGCACCCAAATACATATTCACTGAGCAATGGATAAAAATATTCATATTCAAAATAGGGTGTACTCAATTATGCTGAGCACAGTATATAACATATGTAAATGTTGCATAATCAAAACTTCTCACTCAGGAATTAACTATCATTGCTAACAGAAATCAAATTTGTAAAAGTTTATATGGTTTTAATGGTAATTGTATTGGTTTTAATAGAAGTTTGTAGATGTTAAAAGTGCTAAATCCTGTTGGAATATGTCCCAAAATGTACTGTTATTTTTACAGTTGATAGTTTTAGGAGGCAATGTTGTATAAGTGCTTTCTCTTATTGGGACAGATTGATCTCATACTTCACAGCTCTGGAAAATATTCCAATAAATACTACTTATAGGGATTAGGAGTAAAAAGAGAAGACATGGTTTAAAGTGCTATGTGAAAAAAACTGGAAAGAGATGTGTGAGCCATTTGGAAATTAAAACAGAAGAACAGACCACAACTGTGCAGTGCCTGTTGTCTTTTTCATATTAACAGAATGCAAAAAAGATAGAATGAAATAAAAAAGAAAATAACCGGGAGGAATAGAACACAAAGATTCTCTACTGATGCCAAATGTCCCTTTAAAATACCTTGTGTTATAATATTTTTCTGATGGAGAACAATAAAGCATGATGGGAAAATAAAACATTCAGCCACACTTTTTATATAGGATTATTTATAGCACAACCTTATGATTTAAAAGTCAGTTTGGAATGAACGTTTTCTAAAGTGTAATTGCCTGCAAGAGGTGTGCAATTCTGACATTTGTTTTTGTTCAATAATGACAATTAAATAAAATGTTTAAGTGTTTATTTTTTGGTACCTTGATTGTTTTAGGCCTGCCATGGCTAAATATATGCACGTCATGATTTTGCCTGGATTAACATCTATGTTGATCCTGGAACATCTTTTTTTGTTCGAATATGTAATCCAGAGCTATTCCCTACCCCTCAACCCAACCATAACTGTAAATTATTGCCAAAATCAGCAGGGAATAATAGTTGGATAACAATAAGTGCATAAACCGTAAGCCTAAACTAAACATAAACTGTAAACATATCCCTTTAATTTGGCTGATTGGAATCAACATAGATGTTAATCTAGAAACATCTTCTACTTGGTGAAATCAGGTTGGTGTAAATGTAAATATAAATATATAACACTAAACAGCTAGTACTGGTGGCAGCAAGTCCATGTATTAATGAACAATTTATTTTTAAAAAGTAATTAAAATGATTTGTTCAAAGCAGGTGATTCATTCATAAATGAAGTGCTGTGTTTATGAACTGATCATGTTTGACTCATCTGCAAACTTGATTTTTTTTTTTTTCAAAAACACGTTAATTTAGGAATGAAACGCAGCAGTGTTTACACTGAGAAGCATAAATGTTGCACAAGTGTTCTGGCTTTGACTGGAACTACTTCCATTGGCACTGAAAAAAAACAGACCAAACTGTTTAAAATGTAACTGACTTGATATTATCTTCTCATTTGTTAAACTGTTGTATATCTGCAAATCACTTTTCAATCATGCCAATGTGCTAAAAATGGCACTCTTCACTGTAAAAAATGCTGGGTTACACACAATCGATTTGTGTTGGGACATGATGAAGGAATTAAATTAACTTATTAGTTTGTACAAGTTTAAGTGGATTGAACATAAAAAATTGAAGTTATTTCACAAAAAAACAAGAATTGTGTTGTTTCAGCTCATTTTAAATAAGTTGTTTGAACAAATGACAAATGACGTTTTTTCCAGTGTTGCTTGCATAAAATTACAAAACCCCAAATATAATATGATCAGAGCTTGACGTTAACATTAACTTTTTTGATCACCAGCCACTGTGGCTTGTAGTTTTCCAACATTAGTAGCCACTCTGCATTTTCACTAGCCACACAGTGTTGCATTGCAATTAGTTTCTATTTCACATGACTTTTCAGAACTCAACATTAAGGATTTACCTAGTTTTTCTCTGGCCACACCAAAAGTAAATAAACAAATAACTTATAATAAATTATTTTTAGCTACAAACTTTAACTAATTAAAAAAATTAAAGCAAGTTAAATATAGCTGTAAACATGCACTTTTTATTCAACTAAACCTCTCCTTAAAAAAATTATGTTTTAAAAATAACAATTGTCATGTATCTAAAACTATGCACAGTAATCTGTCCAGGCTAAAGCTCCCAGATCACCAGTTAACTATACAAAAATGGAAAGTTAATCTCCTATTAAAGCAATGTTATTGTAAAGGATGATAATTAAACCATTAATAAAAAAATAACAACAAAAACAAAAGAAAGCAAGTGTAAAACATACTGAGTGAAATAAATAAAGTATGATCACTTGCACACGGTTAACGTTATTCTTATTAATAATCTGTTCAAAAGCGAACTCTCATGCACATCACATCAGCCATGAGCACAACACTAAAGCCCTCGTCAGTGAGTGAAGAAAGCCTGCGTCTCACCATGCGATTGATCATCTGTCATTTGGTATTCACCTGCTTTCTTTTGCTCATGTGAACAGTTATTTTAACAGTTTAGTTGTGCTGCTTCTCGATGAACTACAATTTAAAATTATTTTCAACCAGCCAAAGTGGCTAGTGGAAGCGTCTCTCTAACCTGCCACATCTAAAATCTACCCACCTTTGGCGAAATGGCGGGTGTTCCTATCAAGCCCTGAATATGATAATATTATGATATGATCAGTTTTGCTCTCATAATATGAATTACAGGGTCATCCTAAAAACATTTGCATTGGCTTAATCAAATGTATTTAGACTGTCTCAAGGCATGATTTGTAGACAAACTACAGCATACTGTACGTCAAGTTAAATGTTGCCCAACTCTACATGTGATACAAGAGGTACTTATAACATCATGCGGTTTACAAAATGATGCATTAATATTAAACCTAACCAACATTAAAGTTTACCACATAATTTTGATTTCAGAGGGTCTCAGTCTATTATGTGGTCCATGACACACACATAGCCTACATACAGTACACACATGCTTAGAGTCGATCAGATTCATTCACTGTCACTATAAGCCCATACAGCCTGAAGGCTTGTGTGTCTGTATTGAAGCAGTGGCCTAGCACTACATCATACTGTCCTCTGTCAGTGATATCACATCACTTCAGGCCTCCAGCCCTTCGCTCAGCTTTACTAGACCAGCAGGCCCACATCCAGCCTGCCTCAACTCTTACATGACCTGCAGAGACTCTGATGGGTTCAGACACTCAATGCCTGTGGTCACAGTCTGAGATCAGGAAAAGACACAGTGGATGATTAGTTTCTGGA
This sequence comes from Danio aesculapii, assembly GCF_903798145.1. NCBI lineage: Eukaryota > Metazoa > Chordata > Actinopteri > Cypriniformes > Danionidae > Danio > Danio aesculapii. The sequence continues at coordinate 44,887,126 of NC_079452.1, read as the reverse complement.
CACTGATGGTAAGTGCTGTTTTAATTAGCGAGCTGACGGTTTACTTAGAAAAGTTGTGTTCTTGAATTAAAATTGCCTTTAAAGTACCATTTGTTGTGTCTCTTTGTTTCTTTACATATAATAATAATAATAATAATAATAATAATAATAATAATAATATGTTTTTGTAAAAGTTCTAGAACACTACTTTTGAATGCATATAAATGTTTTAAAGTTAAATCTCACAAAACCAGTATAATATTAAAATGAATCTTTAATTAAACTTGATATTTTGAAGTAGGAAGATGTAGGAAAAATATGATTTTCTTGTAAAATGTGCTCCACACATCTTTGTTTAGTTATCAACTTTAAAATATCTTTGTTTATTGTGTGAGTCTCTCTTTTTGTTGTTGTTGGTGAAAGTGACATATGTCCAGAGTGCACACAAACACTAAGGGTTCTATTTTAACGGTCTAATCACAAAGTCTGAGAAGCAGGGTGCAAAAGCATTAAGGGCATGTCTGAATCCACTTTTGCTATTTTAAGGATGGAAAAATCCGCTCTGTGCCGCGGTGCATGGTCTAACAGGGTTGAGCTTATTTTTTTAATGAGTTATAGGTGTGTTTTGAGAATAAACCAATCAGAGTCTCATCTCCGATTGCCTTTAAGAGTCTGTTGCGTTGCTCCATGGTGCATTTGCTATTAACATGGCGGACTTTGTAAGTGTAAAAACTGAATATTTTAAAACAGTTAAGAAAACAGTTAAACAGCATCTGCAGCAAGAGGATAATGAGCCTCCTCCATTCGGCCTTTACTTTCACTTTCTCTCTTTCATGGATAAAGAAACGGTGTTGTACGCACAGACATCAATTAATTTAGTTTAAGCGCAAAGATTTGTTTCAAAACTATTTCTGAATTCAGTTCTAATTTCTAGCAAATGAATAAATGAACAATAATAACTAAATCTGGTGAAAAAACAAATCTAAGCTTGTTTTTAATAAACAAATATCAATATGCATATAATAAATAATACTAATGATAATAATGACATTATACAAATGAAGGTATGGTTTTTATATTTATAGAAAATAATCATTTTTGTAATATTTTTATCCTTTAATTCATTTTCATTTGTAAAAATATTTCTGTATTGCTCTACATCCTGCCTGTTTTAAGCAATGTGTAAGCGAGTTGCACAACTGACGTGCTCTGCGCTGGACTTTAAACCTGCTTTCAGTTGGTCTATTGAGCAGTCTATTTTAGTTCCTCAAAATAGCAACACGCCAACAATGCGCCTTAACACACCTCTTTTCCAGACCAGAACACCCATGAGTCTACAAAGGTCTGAAACTACCAACAGGTTGTGAAAACGCGTCTTGCGCCTTATTGCGCCAGGTGTATGATAGGGCCCTAAAACACTTAAACATATGTCCAGAGTGCACACAAACACTAAAACTAAAAAAAGGTTTTAGGTTCATTATAAAAATGGGGGTTACAGTTAAATATTAATTGTATGATTTATTTAAAATATTTGTATAAATTATTTTCATTTTAGGAAATGCTTTCTGCTTCTATAATTTATAAATTATTCTTTTTAAATAATTAAAAAAATGTGCAAGAAAAATAAGAAAAATACTAAAATATTAATTGTTATAATGGTGCAAAATATGGCACAAAATAAAAGAAAGAAAATTGATGAGACTATATGTACAAAAAACAATTGTAAAAGAGAAATAATTCAATTAAAATGATTATTTACATAAAAATACTATATTATATTATATTTTAAATAAATTGTGTAAATGTAAAAAAACAGTATAATAATTAAATGAACTGATTAAATATATAAATAAATAAATATTCTATCCTAATTTACTTACTTTCATGTCATTTCAAAACGTTATTATAACTATTGTCAATATTCATTAATATCTTAAAACTAAATGTCAACTGTGTTCAAAGGTTGATTTACATGTTTATTAACTTGACTGACTTTAAACGCATCAACAGTAATGCCACAGACTGTTTTTGAAAACATTCACTTTTGTCCCAGACTTGGTCGTCAAAATAAGAGTGACTATTCCAAGTGAATTTTTTTTTTAAATATTACTATTAGTTTTCGCCTCTAATATACAGTCCTGACACCAAAACTTTTCTAGTCAATGTTCATTTACTTTATATGAAGCTTTGATATGGATCCTCTGTGTAGAGTTCATAAAGGAGTATTTGCTTATTTCAATAATTATTCTTAAAAAAAAAAAAAAAAATCATAATAATTATGTGTGTATATATATATATATATGTGTGTTGTTATGTTTGCTGTTTTCTTTGTCTATTTTTTTTTTACCCTCCTCTCTGCTGGTTTAGTTTTTAGGTTTCTTATTGGTTTATCCTTCTGTCCATCATCATTATGGCTGTGACGGTTCCACCAATCCCAGGACGAGCCGCCAGGATTTAAAGCCCCGACAGACCAGTGTGTGATGTGCGCTCTGCCTCGGCGTACCATTAGTGCTCCACGCAATTTGATTGTGCTATGATTCGGCTGTTTAGTGATTTATCTCAGTTTACTGTGGTAATTCGAGTTTGCTTGTTGAACTTCGTTGGCTTTAAGTAACATAATGTGATGGCTGTTGTGTGGTTCTAAACTTTGACCGATTTATCCGGTTTGTTTTAGTTTAGATTGATGTTTTGTTAGATTAGCTTGAGTGTTTTGCCAGTTGTGTATTTTGAGTTTGTAGCTTTAATTAGTTTAGTTCGGGTGTCGTATACACTGAAGATTTCGGTATTCATTTGTATTTATTTTTTGACGCCTAGTTTAGACTTTTTAGTTTTAAGGATCGTTTTGTTTTGTTAATTTCTTTGGTTTGGCTTACACTCTTTGTTTTTGTTTAAAGATAATTATAAATGTTTATTTTTCTTTTTCCTCTCCAATTCCTGTTCAATAATATTCAACTAATGAGTAAAAAGCTTAAAATAGAGAATTGATTCTGCCTCATCTTTAATCTGTCGCACACATTACACCAGTCTCACTTAAATGTTACAGCATCCCACTAAAACATCTTTAAAAACGTAACATTTAATTGGTGGCAGCGGTGGGATTATATTTAAATTAATCTTTTTATGGGATGAAGTGAGACGATGTGTGTGTGACGGCGGATCAATTTTGAGTTTTGACTAAACTGAGATTAGTGATTGCGTGGAGTTTTCGAGCATAATATTAGTATGGCTGAGTTTGATTTAAACAGTTTCGTTAGTGCACCATCTATTGAACAATTAGATACCTTTAGAAAAGATGATTTATTAAAAGTTGCTGAGCATTTCCAAATTAAAATTAGTAGACAACAGTTAAAGCGTGAAATAAAAGGAGTCATTGTCCGACACTTGAAGGAGCTGGGTTTATTGGTGCTGGCTGAGAGCTCACCTGGCGTTGATTATGTGTCTGCTCACACAGGTGCGGGGGAAGCGAGCGAAACAGCTGTGGCGGAAGGCTCCGAAGCTAAAGCTGTTTTGCCGCCCTTCGACCCTTTTTCACCCACTGAGGTTGAATCTGGAGGTGAGGTGCGCCTCAAAACTCGCATTGCGAGACTCCAGAAGGAAGAGCGTGAGCGAGAGAGTCATGCTGAAAGGGAACTGCGACTTGAGATCCGCAGGCTTGAAATAGAGGCGGAGACGCAAATCAAGTTGCGAGAGCTCGAACTGAATGCAGCCAGACATGCACCTGTTTCTCCTGGTCAACCAGCGCAGAATGCTGCCGTTTCATCTGCCGTAGCATCATCTGTCGGGACGTTTGATGTGAGTAAAAATATTTCTCTTGTACCTCAATTTAGAGAGACTGAGGTCGACTCCTATTTTAATGTATTCGAACGAATTGCTTCCGCTTTAAAGTGGTCTAAAGAAGTTTGGCCTTTACTATTGCAGTGCAGGTTAACAGGAAAAGCTCAAGAGGTATGTTCTGCGTTGTCCTTAGAGGATAGCTTGAGCTATGACGTTGTCAAAGCGGCAATTTTACGAGCGTATGAACTCGTACCTGAGGCGTATAGACAGCGTTTTAGAACGCATAAGAAAAATTCCAATCAGACCTATGTTGAATTTGCAAGAGAAAAAGGTATATTGTTTGACAAGTGGTGCACAGCGAACAAAGTTTCTGATTTTCAAGCGTTACGTGAATTAATTCTCTTGGAGGAGTTCAAGAATTGTATTCCGGAGCGTGTTGTGATATATCTTAATGAACAGAAAGTAACTTCTCTGGCTCAAGCCTCTGTTTCTGCTGACGAATTTGCATTAACGCATAAAAATGTTTTTCTGTCAGCTCGTACTGAGAAAACTTCTGTTTCGTTTGTTGAAAAAGATCAGTCTCGTTTGAAAATTAAAAATGCACAAATTCGAGAGGTAAGGGAGTGTTATTATTGCCACAAAACTGGGCACGTTATTGCTGATTGTTCTGTGTTGAAGCGCAAGCAGCAAAGCGCCAGCACTAAAAGTGTTGCGTTTGTAAAACCGGTTGGTGTGGAAAGTCGTGAGACTTTTGATGTTGGTTATCAACCTTTCCTTTTGGAAGGATTGATATCTAATGATGACAAGCCTGAAAATCAGATAAGGGTAAAAATGCTTCGTGACACTGGAGCAGGTTATTCTTTTGTTACGGCTGATGCGTTGTCATCTTTGGAAAACACTTTCTGTGGTAGCTATGTGCTAGTTCGAGGGATCGAGATGAGCACAATCAAAGTCCCTGTTCATCAGATTTATTTAAAATCTGATTTGTTTACCGGCCTGGTTAAAGTTGGGGTACGTGAAAATTTGCCTGTGAGAGGGGTCGATTTTATTCTTGGGAATGACATAGCTGGTGGGAGAGTTATGCCATTGCTTGAAGTTTGTGATAAACCTGACTTTTCTGTATCCACTGATGAGCTGTCAGTAGAGTTTCCTGAAGTTTTTCCCGTTTGTGCCATTACGCGCGCACAGACTCGTAAATTTGATGATGCAGATGATTTGATTTCAACATTTATGGCTCCTACTATGCTGAATGACGAGTTGATTAATCCTGGTAAATCTGATGAAAAATCTAAAACGCCAAATGTAGAGAAGATACAATTACATGTGACTCGAGACAACCTGATTGCTGCTCAGAAAGATGATTTTTCTTTGCATAAATATTTTTCTTCTGTTGTTTCAGCAGATGTGGCGCATGAAAGAAAAATCGCTTTCTATTTAGAGAACGGAGTACTGATGCGTAGATGGTGTCCTGATACATCTGAAGCTGAATGCCATGGGGCAAGTCAAATTGTCGTTCCTATATGTTATCGGCAAACTGTTCTTTCACTTGCTCATGATCATGATTTTTCCGGACATCTAGGAATTAAGAAAACTTATCATCGGATATTAAAACACTTCTTTTGGCCTCGACTAAAGACTGACGTGACAAAGTACTGTAAAACCTGTAAGGCGTGTCAATTTTCAGGCAAACCAAATCAGACTATTCCAAAAGCTCCACTGAGACCTATTCCGGCTTTAGGTGAGCCATTTGAGCATGTTCTGATTGACTGTGTGGGTCCTTTGCCTAAAACAAAAGCTGGCAATCAATATTTACTGACTGTCATGTGTGCAGCAACGCGTTTTCCTGAAGCGTTTCCGCTTAGGAAAATAACTGCTTCTGTAGTGATTAAATCACTGGTAAAGTTCTTTTCTTTATTTGGACTGCCCAAAGTTGTGCAGTCTGATAGAGGAACGAATTTTATGTCTAATCTATTTGAACAAGTGTTGAAAACTCTAAAAATTTCCCACAGAACTTCAAGTGCATACCATCCAGAAAGTCAAGGAGCCTTGGAACGGTTTTATCAGACTTTAAAATCAATGCTCAGAAAATACTGCTTTGAAACTGGTAAAGACTGGGATGAGGGGACACCTCTAGTTTTATTTGCTGTGAGGGAAGCAGTACAGGAAAGTTTAGGATTTAGCCCGGCAGATCTTGTGTACGCGCATTCAATTCGAGGCCCAATAAAGATGTTGAAAGAGGATATGTTATCTCAGGAGACTAGTGACAAAACTAATGTGCTTGATTACGTAAGTAGATTTCGTGAACGTCTTCACAATGCTTGCTCTGCTGCAAAAGAAGCCTTAGTGAGTGCACAAATAACAATGAAATCTCACTTTGATCGGAAAACTGTTGTGCGTGATTTTAAAGAAGGCGATAAAGTGCTGGTTTTACTGCCTGTTGTTGGCTCTTCACTGTCTTCACGTTTTTCGGGACCGTACGAGGTAATTAAAAAATTGAGTAGCACCGATTATGTAATTGGTACTCCGGATCGCCGTAAGAAAACTCGCGTTTGTCATGTAAACATGCTGAAAACGTATTATGTTCGAGAATCATCTGATAATGAAGCGAAATTAGGCCAGCCGCTCTCTAATGCACCTGTTACTACATTGGTTTGTGATGTCATTTCTGATCACGAAGACGATGGCGTGAAAGTTAGACACACGTACCAACAATGTGCACGGTTTCAAAACTCTGAAATCCTGGCTGATTTAAACTCTTCCCTGTTTCACCTATCTGATACTCAGAGATGTGATATAAAAGCCCTAATAGAGGCATTTCCTTTACTTTTTCGTGACGTTCCTTCTTGCACTACAGTATTACAACACGATATTGATGTGGGTAATTCAATTCCTGTGAAACAACATCCGTACAGAGTTAATGCTGTGAAACGTTCTGTGATGCAAACCGAAGTAAAATACCTGCTTGAGAATGGTTTAGCAAAGCCAAGCTGCAGCCCGTGGAGTTCTCCGTGTCTACTTGTGACTAAAAGTGACGGTTCAGCGCGATTTTGTACAGATTATCGTAAGGTAAATGCTCTGACTGTACCCGATTGTTTTCCATTACCGCGCATGGAAGATTGCGTAGACACACTTGGAACTGCTAAATTTGTCAGTAAATTGGATTTACTTAAGGGCTACTGGCAAATACCGTTAACTGATCGCGCATCGGACATCTCTGCTTTCGTCACCCCTGATGACTTCATGCAGTATTGCGTCATGGCGTTCGGAATGCGTAACGCACCGTCAACATTCCAACGACTCATCAACACTGTGCTTATGGGAGTGCGTAATTGTAATGCATATCTAGATGATCTTGTGATTTATTCCACTGACTGGTCAGAACACGTTTCAACGCTTCGTGATGTGTTTCTGCGCCTTGAGAAAGCATCGTTAACCTTGAATCTTGCCAAGTGCGATTTCGGGAAAGCCACAATAACGTATTTGGGTAGAGAAGTGGGGCAAGGACAAGTAAAACCTATTGAAGCGAAAGTGAGTGCGATTTCTGAATTTCCCATACCTACTACACGCAAGGAGTTGCGTAGATTCTTGGGGATGTCTGGTTATTACCGGAACTTCTGTAAGAATTTCTCCACTGTCGTTTCTCCTTTAACTTCCCTCCTCAGCCCTTCACGTGTGTTTCAGTGGTCTGATGAATGCCAGGTGGCCTTCGAGAGCGTCAAGTCTTTACTATGCAGTGATCCTGTGTTGGCAGCACCTGTTTATGAGAAGGCTTTTACGCTGGAGGTGGACGCGAGCTCCGTTGGAGCGGGCGCGGTGCTCATTCAAGAAGATACGCACGGTATAGAGCATCCAATTTGTTTCTTCTCGCGCAAGTTTAATAAAGCACAATACAATTATTCTACAATTGAAAAGGAAACTTTAGCGTTACTGCTGGCATTGCAGTACTTTGATGTCTATTTGAGTTCAAGTAATCTGCCCATAACTGTCTTTACAGATCATAACCCTGTGGTGTTTCTGTCCCGTATGCACAATCAGAACCAACGGCTCATGCGCTGGTCTCTGATCGTTCAAGGTTACAATTTGATTATAAAACATAAGAAAGGATCCGAAAATGTATTGGCCGATGCATTATCGAGAGTGTAAAAAAAAAAGAAAGAAACAAAAAAAAAGTAGTTGGAAGTAACATTTGTTAAAACTATATTGTTTTGAAATTTAGCCATATAGTTATCTTAAGCAGGGGAGTGTTATGTTTGCTGTTTTCTTTGTCTATTTTTTTTTTACCCTCCTCTCTGCTGGTTTAGTTTTTAGGTTTCTTATTGGTTTATCCTTCTGTCCATCATCATTATGGCTGTGACGGTTCCACCAATCCCAGGACGAGCCGCCAGGATTTAAAGCCCCGACAGACCAGTGTGTGATGTGCGCTCTGCCTCGGCGTACCATTAGTGCTCCACGCAATTTGATTGTGCTATGATTCGGCTGTTTAGTGATTTATCTCAGTTTACTGTGGTAATTCGAGTTTGCTTGTTGAACTTCGTTGGCTTTAAGTAACATAATGTGATGGCTGTTGTGTGGTTCTAAACTTTGACCGATTTATCCGGTTTGTTTTAGTTTAGATTGATGTTTGTTAGATTAGCTTGAGTGTTTTGCCAGTTGTGTATTTTGAGTTTGTAGCTTTAATTAGTTTAGTTCGGGTGTCGTATACACTGAAGATTTCGGTATTCATTTGTATTTATTTTTTGACGCCTAGTTTAGACTTTTTAGTTTTAAGGATCGTTTTGTTTTGTTAATTTCTTTGGTTTGGCTTACACTCTTTGTTTTTGTTTAAAGATAATTATAAATGTTTATTTTTCTTTTTCCTCTCCAATTCCTGTTCAATAATATTCAACTAATGAGTAAAAAGCTTAAAATAGAGAATTGATTCTGCCTCATCTTTAATCTGTCGCACACATTACACCAGTCTCACTTAAATGTTACAGCATCCCACTAAAACATCTTTAAAAACGTAACAGTGTGTATATATATATATATATATATATATATATATATATATATATATATTTTAGGTAAAAAGAAAGGTACTAAAAGAAAAATAAGAAAAAGACATAAAACAAAAATATCAATTGTTATAATGGTAGAAGATCGTTATAATGGACAGAATAAAGAAGAAAGAAAATTAAGAAGAATTTATCTACAAAAAACAAAATAAAATATTGTAAAAGAGAAATAAATTAAAATGATTATTTATATTTAAAATACTATATTATATTATATTTTAAATAAATTGTGTAAATGTAAACATCCAGTATAATAATAATTAAATAAAATGATTAAATAAATAAATAAATGAATAAATAAATAAATATTCTATCATAATTTACTTTCATGTCATTTCAAAACCTTATTATTTTTAATATTCATAATATTTATTAACATGTTAAAACTAAATGTCAATTGTGTCCAATTTTATTTTTAATTATTAATTTGACTTACTTTAAATGCATCAACAAAAATGCTACAGTCAGTTTTCAAAATATTCACTTTTGACTAATCCACTTTCAAGACTGTTGTCATGAAATAAGAGTGAGTATATCTCTTTAAGACCAAGTGAAAACATGTTGTTGTTGTTTTTTAAACATTACTATTAGTTTTCTGCCTTTCTGCTTACACAGTGCTGACACCACAACCTTTTTAGTTTATGTTCATTTACTTTATATGAGGCTTTGATACGGATCCCGTGTGTGAAGTAGAGTTCATAAAAAAGCAAAACATTTGCTTGCTGCACTGCAACTTATAAGTAAAAGCCATTTTCTCTCAGTAAGTGGCTTGTGTTTATTTATTCTTGAATACAGCTCGCAAACCTCATCATGAATACAACTCTGGCCTACGTGCATAATAATTCCTCTCTTCACACTCTCCTAGAGAACAAATTATGCACTTTTTCATAAAATAAATCTCTGATGTCTCCAGAATAAACCTCAGTATCAGTTTGAAATTTGTTGTCCCTTTAAATGCAAATAAGATGCTGCTTTAGAAGAGGACAGAGCCTTCACATGCTATTCTGACAGTCCAGAAACAACAAATAAGTGATTCTCACACAGCCAAAATGTCAGAAATGACCAGCAACGAAGTGTAGCCTTACATGTTTACATTCAAGTTGCACAATAATGGAGAGGAAGAGGTTACAGCTATCTCTTGGCAATTCATAATTTTTTGATTTAGTGGCTAATTCGTATGAAATCTACGATCTCATTTAGACATTTGAGCACGGCTGCTTATCCCCCAATGACGGTTGGGTCACTATGTATATGTATTTACACTATGTATATATTACACTAAATATATTTTGAGCAAATATACTGTATAACACATTACTGGCATTCTTCGGCACTGGTTTGCTTGGTATGTGACTTGTGGAGCTGCGCATTGATGAATTTGCTGTGTTTGGCCTTTCAGCAGTGAAAAGTTAAACACACTGAACTGAACTTAACTGAACTGAACTGAACTGAACTGAACTGAACTAAACTAAACTAAACTAAACTAAACTAAACTAAACTAAACTAAACAGAACTTCAACTCTGTAAACTGGACTGACAGTATTAATTTACTAGAACTTCTATGTTAAGCTGCTTCGACACAATCTACATTGTAAAAGCGCTATAGAAATAAAGAGTAATTGAATTGAATTTCCCTAAAAATGAAACTTAACCACAATGTCGTCACTATCTTAGATGTCAGGAGTCTATGAAGACTCTTATGTTCACTGGTTCATCCAACAAGAGAATATTTGTAATGGGTTTTTTTTCTGGTGCTGACATTGTAAAGCTCCTTTTGAGTAATCAGAAATAGCACACTGCTGCAGCAGCACTGGAAACGTGCAGATTAAATCAAGTCCTAGATTATAATAAGAGCCCCCTCCTACTTCAGTAGTAGAGTGAATTCTGGATGACTCGTTTTTCATTTTTAAAACAAGTTGATAAACGAATTGTTGTCCCAATTATTGAAACAGAATTTTCATGACGTGTCCCCTTTAAGAGGCACTTAAACGAATCGGCATGTGATCATCAAGAAGAATCACTTCGGAGAGAATCGGGGAAGCAGAGATTGCAAGGCGGTACAGCCCATGAGAAAAGGCAGAGATGCAAACGTGTGGCTAATTGGGATTTATGAGCACGAAGAAATGAGGAAATATGAGGGAACTAGAGAGGAAAAGTTTAAAGAAGCAGATGGAGGTGTGAGAGGGCGCAGGAGAGAGCAGAAGAGGTGCCGACGGGACCTTGGTGACCCAGGCGGAGGGCATCTGCGCGTTCTGCTGAAAACGAGAGAGCATCGAGGGGAGAAGGTGATGAGATGAGGGAGGGATGACAGGAGGAATGTGTTGTCACTTCACTCAGGGCCCATCATCTGTCTTTCTACCCTCGCCGAGTAACAGACTTAAACATGACACACACACACACATGCACTCTCTCTCTCACACCTTTACATTGCTGTATTAGAAAAAACATGCATTTGTGTCCTTCCACTCTCTCTTTCTCAAACACACGTTGTAAATTCCCATCAGGGCTTGGGACGAGATGAAGATAGAGATGTCAGAGGGCACAAATGATGATGACATCATACGGCTGTGTGGTAAAACTCAGGGAAGTGTGTTATTTGGGATTAGAGAAGGTCTGTCTCGGGCTGAGAACACACTGATAAGAACGAGACCTCCGGGGTAAAAGAGCTGCTGCTGAATCTCCATCAAACACCCAATCTCTCTGACACATCATCAATATTTCGCCTCATATGAATCATTATATATGCAGTTGGCAATGAACATAAATGTCTTAATGCTAAACACAAGGCCAGCAGACCTGCAAAAATCAGACAGAAAATTATACTCTTTCAGACAAGCTTATAATATGTTATATTATATTATATTGTGTTAAATTATATTGTGTTATATTATATTATGTTATATTATATTATATTGTATTATATTATATTATATTATATTATATTATATTATATTATATTATATTATATTATATTATATTATATTATATTATATTATATTTAAATTCAGAAATATTATAATTAAAATATATCCTAATTTACATATAATATTAAATAAAATTTTAGCATATTATATTTAGAAAGAAAGAAAGAAAGAAAGAAAGAAAGAAAGAAAGAAAGAAAGAAAGAAAGAAAGAAAGAAAGAAAGAAAGAAAGAAAAGAAAAGAAAATGAATGAAAAAAATGAATAAATGATTGAATGAAAGACTGACTGACTAGAAAGAAAGAAAGAAAGAAAGAAAGAAAGAAAGAAAGAAGAAAATGAACAAATGAGCAAAAGAAAGAGAACAAATGAATGAATAAACAAGAAAGAAAGAAAAAAATGAAGAAAAAGAATGTATGAATGAAAAAAGAAATAGAAGGAAGAAAAAGAATAAATGAATGAACGATTGAAAGAAAGAAAGAAAGAAAGAAAGAAAGAATAAACAACTGAAAGAAAGAAAGAAAGAAAGAAAGAAAGAAAGAAACAAAGAAAGAAAGAAAGAAAGAGAAAGAAAGAAAGAAAGAAAGAAAGAAAGAAAGAAAGAAAGAAAGAAAGAAAGAAAACGAATGAACGAATAAACAAATGAATAAAAGAAAAAAAGAACAAATAAACAAATAATTAAACAAATGAATAAAAGAAAGAACAAACGAATGAACGAAAAGTAAAACAGAAAAAAAAGAATGAAAGAAAGAGAATGAATGAACAAACAAACGAACGAAAAGAAAGATAGAAAGAATGAAAGAAAGATCTTTACTTTCCAGTCGTTGGTCAGTTTTTAGCATTTCAGCATGATAGTGTTTAGATGACAGTTTACAGACATTTGAGGTCTAAAAGTCACAATATTTTCTTTTCTTTTAAAATCACAGAATAAATCCAGTCACCCAATCTGTACACACAACTCCTCCCAGACACCATTAATGAAGCGACGACCAGCAATTAAACCGAATCTTTGATGCAAATGTATAGCGTCTGCAGATAACCCTTGGTGCAGTGATGCCATTATTAGCTGTCGATGAACCCATTCCCTTGTCTCTCCTTACAATGACCTTGCAGCAGAAATCAGGGATCAATAGCACGAAGCGGCGCTGTACATAACTCAACCAGTCGCTGAGCTAATAAAGCACCAGTGCCAACCCCTGACCGGCAAATTAAAACCCAATCAGAGAGACCCCCAAGGGGCCCAGGAGAGTGTACAGCAAGGCCAGTGACTCACACAGACCTGGAGCTTTGAACAGAGGACTTAATCAGTCACTGATTAGAGTGGCAATCAGAGCATAGGCTAACGGACAGCAGGGATGCTATAAGTGTAATTATACTTCCAGCAAAGCTACAGAGATGTATACTACCACTCACTGATGTTTCTTGTAAACCCAGATTTGTTCTTTTAACTCTGACTTCATATGTTTTCTATCTTTTTCGCTCTTAAGCACGTCCACACATACACTCAAACCCAGAAGACAGTTTAATTGCTCAAAAAGTCTGCTTTCCCAGTTCATGACACTTGAAGTCAACACAAATTGCAGTTTACTTCCATAAAAGGAAGGGATAAGGCTCTTTACTGGCATCAACAGTGCCATGAACAGCCCTCAAAGGAGACCTATTACTCCCCTTTTTACAAAAGCAAACACCCTTTGCTGAATTGATGAAATGAACAGTTGGATGTGCCAAAACATTCTTCAGTTAAACAAAGAGAAAACTGAAGTCATTGCATTTGGGAACTGAGATGCGGTTCTCAAGTTGAATGTGTACCTTGGCTCTAAGGGTCAAACAACGAAAAATAAGGTCAAGAGTCTAGGTGTTATTCTGGAGTCAGATCTAAATTTCAGTAGTCATGTCACAGCAGTAACCAAATCAGCATACTATCATCTTGAAAACATTGCAAGCATTAGATGCTTTGTTTCCAGTGAAGACTTAGAGAAACTTGTTCATGCTTTTATCAGCAGCAGGGTGGATTACTGTAATGGACTCCTCACTGGCCTTCCCAAAAAGACAGTAAGACAGTTGCAGCTCATCTAGAATGCTGCTGCCAGGATTCTGACCAGAACCAGTAAATCAGAGCACATCACACCTCAGGTCTTTACACTGGCTCCTAGTTACATTCAGAAAAGATTTTAAGCATTATTACTGGTCTATATTTCAACAATTTCAATTTGTTTATTGTCATGTGCACAGTAAGGAAACAAGTATCCCTGTACAATGAAATTCTTACTTTGCTGTCCACAGTGAATTCATACACACACACACACATATATATATATATATATATATATATATATATATATATATATATATATATATATATATATATATATATATATATATATATATATATATGCATAAGTGACAGAAGTATAACTATGAAATGTATATATATATATATATATATATATATATGAATGTACACTATTTATAATACTGATTGTGGAGTAATGTAATCAATGTATAGTAGTTGTTTAAAATTGTGCTTATCATGCAGAAAGTGACTAGTGCAATTGGCTTATGGGCAAACAACAGTATAATGGCCGGAGCAGATTGAGTGCAACTGTATGCATTAATAGTGTATTAATAGTGCAATCACTAAAAGGCCTAAGACCTCAACACATTACAGATATTCTCTCTGAATACAAACCTAAAAGATCACTCAGATCATTAGGATCAAGTAATTTTCAGACTTCAGCATAGCAGGGTGAATCCGCCTTCAGCTACTGCGCCCCCCGCTGCTGGAATCAGCTTCCAGAAATGACCAGATGTGCTCCAACATTAGGCACATTCAAATTAAGACTGAAAATACATCTGTTTAACTGTGCCTTTACTGAATGAGCACTATGCAGATCTCCCGACAGATCGCACTATTATGTCTTTCTTTTCTTTTTCATTCTTTTATCACCTGTTTTAACACAAATAAACCTGTTTTTAATCATTTTTATTTTTGTCTCTTTTATTCTTGTTTATGTAATGCACATATTACAATTGTGTATGAAATGTGCTATATAAATTAACTAACACATATGCTGGATAAGTTGGCATAAGTTCATAAGAATGATAAGTTCATTCCGCTGTGGCAACACCTGATGAATAAAGGGACTGAGCCGAAGGAAAATTAATGAATAAAAAATTTTGTATAACTTCTTGAAACTGTTCCTTTTAGGCTTTCCACTAAATTGTGCCATTCTGGTGAATGTCGCTTTAAACTCAAATGAGAATGCTATTTTTAAAAGAGGACAGAGCTACAAATTACTATGTTTTGGCATAGTGGCGGATTCAAACCCAGACTAACGTTAGCTCTATTAAAAACTGCAAATGTGAAAAGAAGTGTCCCAGAAGAAGGCAGTCTATGGAGACCTCTGCGTTCATTTGTGGATCTAAAACTCCACATACCTGTACACTATAAACAATTTAGCTTACCTATGTTGGCTATATTCACAAACTGTGTTTAAGCAAGTGATTTTTGCATAATAGGTCCCCTTTAACTTCAGAGGAAACTTTCCATTTAACAAATGTTGAATTTTAGAGTAGAAAAGCTCTTCACTTCTTTAAAGGGTTAGTTCATCCAAAAATGAGGTTTCAGATACTCACCCTTATGATGATACGATCACCAATGAAGATCTTTAGCTGAAATCTGAGAGCTCTCTCATTCTCCATAGATAGCAATAATCCGAGACGTTCAAAGTCCACAAAGGGAAACAAAAACATTGTCAGAACATTTCAAGTGATGTCAGTGGTGCAGCTGTAATCATACAAAACATTTGTGCCCAAAGAAAACCAGCAAAAATGTTCATCACTGTCTTCTCTACCATGTCAGCTCAGAGTGCACTTTTACTCCGGGCAATACAAGCATTGTATTGCCTATAGTACATGCACACCCTGCTCTGATGCAGAAGACATGTAAGCAAACCCTTTAAAGATCTGCACAGTGAAATGTGCAAAGAAACAATCTGTTTTTTAAGTATATGTGACAGAGACCGTATATTTTGTGTGAAAGAAAAAAAACAGCAAAATAGGCAATACATACCAGAATTGACCCCTTTGCAAAATTTCATATTGGACACAAGCAACGCTGCAGAAACAAATTAAATAATTACTGGAATACAGCAACAACATAATATATTAGCAAAACATAGAATGACAGCATGACAACATAGTCAAAACAATTTGGTTTTAGGAGGTATTGGTGAGAAAAATGTAAGTTCTTACCGCTCATTGCAAACTTCTGGGCAATATGAGATGTTTTATAACAAAATTAAATAGGTTTTTATTTATTTTGTAAAATAATTATAAAACTATAAAGAACTGGTTTGAATCTTTTCTTCAACATATAAACTGGATTGTTTGGCCTACCAAAAAGTTAACCTAGCACAAAGAAAATACAATTAGCCTGAGACTGGGCACAAAAATGATGAGAACAAATTGATTAATAAGCTAAGCATTAAATAACCAAAAAAATGCAGATTCAAGCTGCCAGCAAATTTCTTTATCTAATTCATGAACCAAAACTTGTATATGTGCTAAAAAAAGTTATTGAATTACCAACAAATTAACGTTTTGCTAAACTAACAATACTATAACCCTGGTATTCATAGTAAAAACGTTCATCAACCTATATGGTTATTTTTAGCAAGAGATCCAAAACAAGCTTTCACTTGTGCAGAATAAAGTCGATAAACAAGTAAAGATAAAAAAATAAAAAAAAGATCTCTGGCCGCACAATCATTTCTGTCAGTCCAATCACACATCTGCTCTGTATTAGAAAAGGTGTCACACAGGAGGTGCAAGGGGGCCATCTAAAGGCCTGGAGGAGTACCACATTTACTAGTCTGCTGACTTCAGCTAGAACACTTCCAGTAGTTTAGACTACAGTGTGGGACAGTTGTGTGTGATTTGACAGGCTGACGGCACTGGAGTCTCTAGTGGCCTGAATCAGCAGTACATTTCTGTCTCTCTCTACGACTGCTGTTCACCCTGTACAGTATATGCTGTCATTCTGACACCCTCAACCATATACACTGCCAAACACAACGTGTATAGAAATATTCTGTTTTCCATTTAATATAATCAAGGCTTCAATTTAAGGCACAATACACATGAAGTCGACTGATATCTTTCAAATTCCAAATTAGTTTAAGAAGCTGTATAATGTCTCCTTTCAGTCGTGTTTTGATACTGAATCACTTCCTTAGTGATCAAACAAAAACACTTATCAGATGTATATAAAATCTCCTCATAGCAAGAAGGTCGCTGGTTCGAGTCTCGGCTGGGTCAGTTGGCATTTCTGTGTGGAGTTAGCATGCTCTCCCTGTGTTCTCGTGGGTTTCCTCCAGGTGCTCCGGTTTCCCCCACGTCCAAAGACTTGTGGTATAGGTGAATTGGGTAGGCTAAATTGTCCGTAGTGTACAGTATGTGTGTGAATGAGTGTGTATGGATGTTTCCCAGTGATAAGTTGCAGCATGAAGGGCATCCGCTGCATAAATTGGCAGTTCATTCTGCTGTTGCGACCACAGAATAATAAAGGAACTAAGACGAAAATAAAATAAATGAATGAATGAAGTTTAATGGACTCGAAGGGTTAACTATAAAACAAAAAAAGTTGACTTAAATTAAAATTATTACTGTCCTGTTAAGTCAACAGTAGACTTCAGTTGGTCCAATTTAAGGTTGTCCATTGCTTACATCATACTACAGCCAACTTGCCCCAAATTTTTCCTTCCGTATAACCATTATGTGACCGGTGCAAAGTGACAGGAGACATGACTTCCCTTGCTTTCTGGTTTTGTCCTTTGTTATATAGATTTTAGTCAAGCATATTTGATTGGTTTCTAAGGCTTATTTACCACCTGATGCAGAACTTGCTATTTTCAGATATTCACAACACATTTCTCATCTCCCAGATGGACTCCAGCAGTCTTTGTCTTTAGATATGTTTGTGGCTAAAAGGCTTGTGCTCCAACATTGGAAGTCATCTTCACCCACTTCCTTTCATTAAACTATGTTGTCATTATGACTCATTGTATGAGATTTGTCCGGGACAGAGCAGAGTGTTGTGTGTATGTCTTTCTCTGTGGTTGTTCTTGGAAAAATTCAATAAAATATAATTATTATACTTAAAATTATAAGACAACTTGCTGCCGTGCTTTTTGAGTTGACAACTTAAATCAAGTCAAGTGCAGTACTTGGATTAAAAGTTGAGTCAACAAAAAAAAGCTGTGTAACAAGTTGCCTTACAATATTAAGTTGAGTCAACTTGGGGTTTTTTTACAGCGTAGAAGTAAACAACCACTTACTGAAGAAACATAAGATTAGTCTCTTGTTTGAACAAAATGAGCATATATTTGAATAAAATCCCCTATAACAAAACTTTAAGCAGCAGTAATGTTGCTTGTGGAAGAGATTTTGTACCAAACACACTAAATCACTTCTTTTGAAATTCAACTGCCAATTACAGTACAGTCAACTATCAATTATAACAGACTTTGACTCATGCTGTATTTTCATTGTCAAAGCTTTATTTTCTGCTCTTTTTAATGAGGTGATCATCACACATTGTTAAACAAAACACTCCTCTCCAGATATTTTGACAGAATTGTGACATCAGTCTTTGGTTTTAATTTAGCCTTGTAATTAGCACACATTCACTCACAATTTGAGCTGTGGTGAATAAATTCACATCCAGCAGCATTACCTTATCCTTTACCTGCCTTCCCAATCAATTCCAGTCCTCTTTGTATAATTCTTTGAATAAAGACAGGGGAAAGTGTTTGTACCACTCTAATAAATGGCATGAAGATGGTTGTGCAAATTGAATCAACAGTCCACTTGTCAGCACATTATTACAGAAAATATTAAGCTTTGTCTCGCCATATCTGATTATCATTATTATCATTGCAAAACTGTCAAAATACTTCACAGCCAACCACAGTCAGGCTCTGTTTATGTGTCTATCACAGACTAGCACAGCAGATGGCATCAGTATATTATGCATGGGTTTTGATAGATTATTTATGAAGGTATCCTAACAAAAACTAACATTTCGATGTTGATGCATCATATCAGTGACTTCTTTCTTGATGTTTTATTTTTGTAGTTTAAGTGTCTGATTATTTCATTAAAAAAAAAGAGCATGAACAGGTGTTAAAGTAACTGATCCTCACAACTTGGTATTGAACTTTAACTTTAGCTCTGGTAAAAGGACAAACCCATGAAATCAAAATGTAAAAACCAGTAAATAAAGCTCATTTTACAGCCGTCTTTACCTTGTCCTTCAAAGAAATCTCTTCTGCTCACCAAAGCCACAATTATATGCTAAATAGTCAAGCAAAACTATAATGTTATGGAAAAAATGTCACAACTTAATTTAAATTTTCATATAAGATCACCCCTGCCCCTCAGGAAAATGTTTTATATACAATACCTGACTAAAGTCTTATCGTCAATTCCAGTTGGAGGTGCGACAAATAATAACTTGACTTCTAGTTGATCATTTGGAGAAGTGGCAGAAGGTAGATATGTTGAACTGCATCCCAATCATCACATATACTGCAGAAGACCCATTGGAACCTGGATGGACCCAAGATTCTCACAGAAATCCTGAATGTGGAAAAAAAAGTGGATGGCAACATCAACAGCCTGAGGTATCAAGACATTTGTGCTGCCTATTACATTACAAACCACAGGTGAGGGCAAATTCTTCAGCAGGATAGCACTCCTTCTCATACTTCAGCCTCCAAAGTTCCTGAAAGCAAAGAAGGTAAAGGTGCTCCAGGATTGGCCAGCCCAGTCACCAACCATGAACATTATTGAGCAACATCAGACCTTACTGTCCTAATTAAATAATTAAAAATCAAGGCATGATCATATTTTATTTTGGTAAAATAAACTTAATTTAAAGGCCTTTGCCTTTCATATTAGCCACTACTGATACCAAATAGTCAACTAGAAGTCAAGTTATTGTTTGTTGTTCCTCGAACTTGAATAAGCAATATGACTTTTGTCAGGTAGTGTACATTGTGATATTCACATAAAATCAATGTTTAATTTTCAGCAAAATAAAATAGGACAACTAGTATTTACAACTAAAACATCAAAGCAGGTTGAATTGAACCAAACAAGAAAATAGGGATTAAACAAACCTACTTTAGGATTAAACCATGAACTATTGTACTTGCTCTTACTTTTGTAAAATAAATATCTTTGGATTGGAGTATGCGCAAAATATGTGTTCATTTTTACAGTCCTAAAGCAACATCGGAAGCCATAATGTATACAAATAAAACAGAACCAACTGCATATTCATAAGAGACTAGCAGGTACACTATTGCTTTAAAGTCAAGTCTGTAATTTCTAAAACTGGAGAATTTCTGGGGTTGAATCACGGGTAATCTGATAGTACATTATTGCATTCAGAGTTTGTTTTGCAGTTATATAACCTCCACTACATTCAGGCACTCAAGGGTAAGAAGATATTCCCCATTCTACTCCTGTCCTATATATACTGTAGACACTAAGTTTCGTTAATGTCAATAACATTACATAAGAAGAAGAATTTGCCACCTTGCTCACCGTCTCCAGGCAGAAAAGCCCAGTCCTCTCCACCAGCAGATGCTAACTGCCAATACATCAACAATTTATAGTATGTGAACTTTGAACTCAACATTGGATTAAAGCATGTTTTGCAATGCATTCATCATTAAAATTAGATATAATCTTAGGATTTTTCTTTTTTTTTGGCAAGCAAATGGTTGGGGCCTAAAAGCTGACCAACTTTGAATGTAAAAAATGCTGTACATTTTTTTTAAGTGAAATGATCATAAAAACAATTTAGTTATTGCAAAACCCCCCCCCCCCCCCCCCCCCCCCCACAATAATTGTAATAAGTAGTTTGAAGAAACAATAAACAAGTTTGACAGTCACAGGGCAGCACAGACTCCCTAAAGAGCTCCATTGAGTGCATTGTGTCTGACATTGCATCACTAAGATATGCAGTCTCAGACTGCATCATCAAGGCTGCATCCAGCTACTATTGTCCTAAAGACCTATTCACACTACATAAATTTTATTGCTGGTTACGACTAGCAAACAAATTTGACTAGATAAAGTGATATGTCTTGGTTACCAAATATTGTACATTACATTGTAAATATAGTATTTGCTGCTTTTTTGGCCAATTGTTGCATGACGTCATCAAGAAGCCTCATTAATTATAAATCTAGCAGATCCGAATGTCAAATATCCCTGTAATTGTCTTTCAAGTGTTTCCCACAGACAAAAGTTACTCCATAAACGCATACATGTACGTGTGTGTGTGTTTTGAATGAGACAGGAAGGGTCATTCTGTGGTATGAAGAAACTTTGGAGCTGCTGAAGCAGTTTCCCATGACTGTAAACAAAGCAGCACATGTGCTCAACAAAGCTAGCATTACTTCAACTTCAATTACAACAAGACTTTCTGTTGACGCTCAAGTTACTTAAAATGATACATGCACATGAAAACACCAGCACTGCCGCAAATAAATCGGTGTATGGGAAGCACAGTGTTGCTATTAAGAATAAGAAAATAATGAGTGATTTGTTAGCTTACACGCTAATTCCAGTAAGCTGCTGTGCCTCTGCTGAATAATAAGTTAAATTGTAGAATTTACAACAAACTTTTAGTGCCAAGGTGCACAGGTGGATGTTATTATGTGCATATGTGTGTACTGTCTTTATATAAAATAAGAGCAAATTAAATAAGAGTAATATAATGTCCTTGGGCAACACGGTGGCTCAGTGGTTAGACCTGTCGCCTCACAACAAGAAGGTCGCTGGTTCGAGGTCCGGCAGGGTCAGTTGGCATTTCTGTGTGAAGTTTGCATGTTCACCCAGTGTTGGTGTGGATTTTCTCCGGGTGCTCCGGTTTCCCCCACAGCCCAAAGACATGCTCTATAGGTGAATTGAATAAACTAAATTGGCCGTAGTGTATGAGTGTGTATGGATGATTCCCAGTAATGGGTTGCAGATGGAAGAGCGTCCACTGTGTAAAAGATATGCTGGATAAATTGGGGGTTCATTCCACTGTGGCGACCCCTGATGAATAAAGGGACTAAGCCGAAGGAAATGGAATGACTGAATGTTATGTACAGTAATTGTTTCTATTGAACTGTTTTTGATAGTGTTTTTGATGTCTTTTTGTAAATATACGGTGCACTTTTGAAATATCAGATGTTTATATCTCATATCATTTTTAAGGGTGATTCATAGGTTGGGATGGGCCCAAGAGAACCTAGAAGCGGCTCTCCAGAGCATCATTGCTGTAAACAGGACAAACAGCACAACTCTGATAAAGATGGTATTGATAATTACATTTTTACTCACCTGCAAGTGGTTCCAAACCTTTATGAGCTTCTTCTGTTGAACACAAATAAGTGAGTGACACGCAAAATCTTCAAAATATGTTCAACAGACAAAACTCAACAAACAGACAATGAATCAGTGTTTTAAGGTGAACGCTCTCATTAAAGCTGTTCTAAATGATTTTTGTGCCACACTCTTAAAAACTAAACATCTTGAGAGGTGTTTTCACCATAATTAAGTACAGATTAAATGTTTGTCTGTTTAATGAGATAAACCTTTACAACAGAAAATGTTGATTTGAATATTGTGCAAATAAAAAAAGTTCTGAATGAGACATCGATGCACATAAATGTATGTTTTTTTACCGTGATTTCACTAAAAGGAAACCTAGAATTGTTACTCTATAACACAAATTAGTGAGAAGAACATTTTAGTTAGCAAACAAACTATCAATACTATAAAAAGGTTCCATTAATGTTAAAGATTTTTTCATATAATCACAGATGATAACATAGAAGCTTTTATTTTTAAGAGTGGGATAGGGGAAATAAGGTTTTTACCATTCACCCAAACAAGCAGCTCAAAGTGATCCTGATTTCCAGGACAACTTTATCACACGTCATGATTTTGCTAAGTACAATGCGATCCTGGATTATCCATGTTGATCCTGAAACCTAATTTTTGTTGGAAAATGTAATCCATACTTATTTCCAACCCCTAAACCCAACCATAACTGTAAACTATTCCAAAAATTAAAGAGGAATAATAGTTGGATAATCATGTAGAAGTGTATAAACCTAACCGTAAACCTAAACTTAAATGGTAAACATATCCCTTAATTGTGATTGGCTGATTGGAATGTTGTTCCAGGATCAACATAGATGTTAAACCAGGAACATGTCCTACTAGGTGAAATCAGGTTGGCGGACCTTTATCTGTCAGGTTGCTTTTTTAGGCACAGTGATAGTGTTACTAATAATAATAATAATAAAGTTTATTTATATTTAATACATGATAATTATCATTAACACTAACAGCACTTTAAAACACAATTAGAAAGATGTTTAGAGGAAGGGAATTTTCACAGTAACTAAATAACACAACATACTGTGACAGAATACAACAGAAAAGGAAAAACTGCAGCGCTACTAGAGAATACAGGATTTATCTTGTCATGCTATTTAGAGAATTTTTTTTGCACAAAATGAAATAAAAAGAAAAAAAAGATAATATATTTGGTGGAATAACCATAATTTTTAAGTGACAATTAATTAAAATTAAAAAGTAAATTTAATTAAATATGAATATGACAATTTTATTTTCAATTGGAAAGAAAGGTTATCAGACCTTTATAGATGAAATCAAATATAATTTTACTTAAACCCGTACCTAATGGATTCAGTGGAACATTTTCAAGGTTGTATGGGTGTATATTATGCATGCTTTATGAATCATTTTTGAATAAAGCAGTTTGCTGTTATTAAAAATTATAAGGATCTACACAACACTCCAAAAATAAATAAATAAAAATATCAAACCCACCCAGCTACCTTTACACTTAACATTTTTTCTTGAATACATTTAGAATCACTATGGTATTACAGTCTAAGCCTAAAAACCATAGTAGTAGTGTTTTAGTGCCCAGTCAGCTAGTCAGAAAACGTCGTTCATTCCGCTGTGTGGACATCATTCAGCCACCAGAGGGAGCTCTTACCTCATCGTTACCTGTTCTCACAACCGACCGCCTTACATAAATTGCTAACTCCAATCTCTTTTTTGTAACAAATTATTAAATTAAGGTGGCAGCTTCGTGCTTTGCTGAATGAACCCCCCTGAATCTCTCATAAACATTTCCTACTTGAGCAGAACAGAGCGTTAAGACGTTTGTGACTCATTGTTAAATCACCTTAAAGTACCCTGCAGATTTCCGGTGCAATTATCTTCGCACAGCTCCGTAATTGTTATAGTCTCATTTTAACAAAGAGAACTAAATTATCGCTCCAACTTTTACATTTAATGAGCAACATTTAAAAATCACTTGTGACCTATAAAAAAAAAACAATGAATAATCAAATTCGTATTTATTAGAGATTTATTAAATCAAACAGCTAATAAAAACATTGGTTTAAGGCAGACTAGCAGCGAGAATTAGCTGCAAGATGGACATTTAAGAACAAATACAAGGCTGAATGTTACACCGTAATATGTCAAATCACATGAAGACCAAATTGTGAAGCTGAAGCGGTTAAGAATGTGAGAAATCAGTACCAAAACACCTCATTAAAAAGTCATATTCTCTCCATTTATCAGCTGGAAAGACATAAATCAACAGGTAATTCATACAAGTGTGTTTTGTGAAGAAAATTTGTAAGTGTCCACGTGTAAATACGTGCAAGAAAGAAAACAGGGATCGTATTTGGCCGTTTTCCGCATTAATTTCACATGAAAATGTATCACTGGTCAAATACAGTGCAAATATAAATAAGAAAAAAAAATACATTAATGATTCTGTTTAATAAAGCTCTGTAACTTAAAAATCCGATTCATTTTGACCTTTTCTAAAGTGACCTTTTGCTAGCACAACCTTTGCTAAACCGTCGTACCACGGGATACAGCAGGAGGACATCACTAGCTAGACTGCTAATACTACTCCATATATCAATAACAAGTCACACTAACACACCAGAGACGCAATCAATGTTCATCACCGCTAAGCCCTGGTAAGCTGATTAGAAATAAGTGTAATGGGTTTGTACTTAAGGCCAACACGAGCTCAGTAAGAAACATTCAGGGAAAACATTCAGTTGGGTCAACCGAGCACTGACCAACAAAACCCTTTCCCTGCGTTTTAACAAAGCCATCCTCGGTGTGTCCTTCCGTCCAAACGAAGGAAGCATTTTGAACGCCTCCTCTTGCGAAACTGGAAGAAATGTTTGCTCTTTTTCCGCACTTTCCAAAATCAAATCCACATTTAATTGCTTCTCTCGCTCCATGCACTGCTATGAAAACCAAGCTGTGGGAAATCACAACATGGTTTCAGTCCTCTGGAGAGCCCAACCTCCAGAAAACATACATTTTGCACACTCAAATGAGAAAAGCTGTGCATGTGAAGGATTTTAAGAGAGAAAGTGCCTCTTGTCAGTCTTTACCCACCATTTTATACTTCATCTTCTTGTTGAGTGTGAACATTGACAAAACACAGAGGAGGAACTGGTGGTGTGAGAGGAAAAAGGCCACAGTAAAAGCAGTGATCTGTGGTTCTGTGCTGTGGAGAAGAAGGTTTAAGGGAAATGGAGGGACATTTTGGGGTATTTAGGTAAGGCCCATATGCAGTTCCTGCTCGCCCTCAGTAAAGGCTTCAGTCATGTTGGCCCGGTCAGTCAGTTTTCTTAGCCCAGGCCAGGTCATCACTGCGTGGCCTTTGACCTGTCAGTCTCTCGATCAGCCACTCCATTGTCCGCCAAAATCCCACTCTGTCCAGCGGATAGTTCAACCAGCCTGAGGGAGAGAAGGATGGAGACAGAGACACAAAGGTGTCATGCAACAATGTTTATGAAGAGACTTCAATGGCAGAGGCTCGCTTGGTGCCGTAGGCAAGATAAGATGTGATGAAGAGAGGGAAAAATCTAAACAAAACACTTTAATACATTCATAGTTATTCATAAGCCAAGTGATGCACACATTATAGCAATGGAAACAGGTTTTGAAACGGGACTTCGCATGTTGTTTCATAATTTATCTTTTAAAAATAAAATACATTTAAAAAATATAATAATGGTCACATTTTAAATAAGGATCATTAGTTAATGCATTTATTAACATGTAATAGGTAAGAACAATACTTGAACAGCATTTATTAATCAAATTCAACATTTACTGATGCATTATTAACATCCAGGTTCATGCTTGTTAAATGTTAGTTATTGCACTATGAGTTAACATGAACTAACAATGAACAACTGTATTTCCATTAACTAACATTGACTAACATTGTAATAAATGCATTGTTCATTGTTTGCTCATGTTATTAAATGCATTACTGTAGCTAACATTAACTAGTACAACCTTATTGTAGTGTTCTCGTTTCATCAACTATATTAGACAGGATATAAGAGTTATTAAAAGTTCTCAAGCATTTCTTGATAGCAGTTAATGTTGATCTCCACATTTTCTATAATGAAAATGAAAAGTTGCAGCTATTGACATTAGCAAATGTGCTGTGCACTAACATCAGCATTTTATTAATAAGATAAAGATGTTTAAATGTGGTGTTACCATAACACTAATAATAATTATAATGCATATTTTAAAGAAATTATGCATAGAATAACAACACGATCTCATTGCAGTTTGTAACGTTTTGATTTAGTGGCTAATTCGTATGTATTGGTATGATCTCATTCGTACAATTTAGTGTGATTTGCTTATTCCCAATGACGTTTGGGTTTAGGGGTGAAGTTGGGTGTCGTGCCTCCTTTTAAAAATCGTACATTTTCGTACGACTTAACTCAAATTAGCCACTAAACTGACAAAACGTAAAATAGTTACGTTTCCTCAGGAGACCAGGCTAAGAATAAAGGCTGTCAAAATACTTTGTACTTTTTATTAATTGTAGAATGGAAAAATGTAGAAACATTTCAAAATGTTTCAAAAATATTAAACAATATTGTGTACAAGTATGATAGTCCAATGTTGATATTGAGAACCATAAATGATGAAAAAGTATAATATAAATAACAACATGTACTACCGCTCATTATTAGTTATTACTGGTTCTCTGGATTTCCAAACAGCTATTGGTTTCAAGTACAAATGTTCATTTGTGTTTAATTTTAGACACTAATAAAGACATGTCTTCAAAATTTCAAATATGATTATTTTCATTTAGGGAATTTATTTACAGAAAATAACAAAATATCAAGTTTTCAAACTTAAATATTAGCACACACCTTACATATTTCACATATATACATATACACATGTCAGACATGTTGCCAGAGGTGGTTCGGAAGACCCACCCCTCACTGACAAAGGTCCAGAATTTGTCTCACCTGAGCTCATTTGTCCTATTTTGACTCTTATGCCATCTTAAATAGTGATAATAACCCATCGAAAAGGTCATTAAGACTAAACAGAATCCTTTTTTGGCTTGCACTTTAGGTGTTACTTTACTATAATTATAATTAATATTTATTATTAACTATTATTTATTTTATTTATTTAACAATCTGACGTAAGTGAAGTCATCATTCGCTACTGTTTTGTTTTTAATTAGAGAAAACATTTTACAAGTAACTTTTATTCGAAATCTTGGACCTTATTCTTGAAAGAAAACATGACCAATAAAAAGGTGTGAAGCACCAAAAGCGGCCCATATTAAAGTTATTTTAATATGGCTATTGTTTTCAAATGTACTTTCTTTTTTTTCTAAAGGCTAGAAAAATTGTGAAATTCGACATTATTATTATTATGTTTTACATTTTTTTAAAATAAAATAAATAAATAAAAATAAATTCGTATTTTAAAATATAAGTACACTACCGGTCAAAACTTTGGGGTCAGTATGATTATTAAAGGTTTTAAAATAAGCTCATCCTGCTCAAAATGGCTGCATTTATTTCATTAAAAATACAGTACAAAATAAAATTGTGAAATGTTATTGCAATAAAAAAATAAAATAAAAATAACAACCGTTTAAAAGTAGTTTATCATTTTTTAATTTAATCATTTATTCCAGTGATTTTAAAGATGAATTTTCAGCTTCATTACTC
The DNA here is from genome assembly GCF_903798145.1 of Danio aesculapii. Classification (NCBI taxonomy): domain Eukaryota; kingdom Metazoa; phylum Chordata; class Actinopteri; order Cypriniformes; family Danionidae; genus Danio; species Danio aesculapii. Next base: position 44,859,245 of record NC_079452.1, on the reverse strand, counting down.
TAGTCATCAGTCACATGATCCTTCAGAAATCTCTCTATTATTATTATTTTATTATTATTATTATTATTATTATTATTATTATTAATAATAATAATGGTAATAGTGATAAAAGCAATAATGACTGAAGTAATACTTTCATTTGAAAATACATACAATAAGTAATACATATTTAATAAACAATTATATAACATTAATAATAACTGCAAGAAGATCTACCTTTGTAGATGAAAAAAATCAGCCATTACACCAGTCTGCCTACGGGACTGCATGCAGATATTTTTCAAAATATCTAAGGCCAAAACTAGATATTTTTTTAATTTATTGTCATAAATGTAAAAATTACATTGTAATATACAAAAAAAAGATAAATAATCATTTTAAAATACAATAATAATTTAATTATTATTATTATTTTATATATATTATATATTATTTTATTGCATTTTATCAAATAAGTGACAATTTGGTGCTCAAAAACATTCAAAATACCGCATAAACATGCTGACCCCAAACTTCCGAACAGCATTATGGTGTTTAAAATACAAAAAAATGCCATACTCCATGAATAAACATTTCTAAAACACATTTAAATGAACTCCATTATTAATAACCGATAGTATAATACATGTAAACTTCAACTACTAATAATTTATGTAAAATAATACTAAAACAACTAAACTAAAAAGCATAGAATTAAAACAACAGGGTAAAAATATGCACAAGAGCATGATGTGCAAAACCAACACGAAAAATCCATTCTTTTGGCTGAATGACACACTTCTCTGAAAACACACCAAGAGAAAAGAGAAATGCAGGAGAGCGAGAACAGCAAGAGGGCAAGGCAGGCGAAAAAAAAAGAAGAAAAAAAAAAGGAGAGAGCAAGGACAAAAGAGCAAGATGGGAAGAAAGAGGGGAAGCACAGAGAACGGCATCAAGCAGCGGTGAGACACAGAAGCTCCTGGATGGAGACTCTCAGGGGACGGACAGAAGATCAGGCGCGAGCAGCAGAGTAATGTACACACTTACTGCTATAAATATGTAGCAGCACCCACCCCCAACCAGCCCGCCTCTACTACACACACACAGACACAGACGCATTCCACTGGGCTTTGACAAGAAAACCATTTCAACTATACATGCAAAAGACATTTAGACGTTTAACACAGAGAAACGGGCAGGACAAAGTTCAAAGAAGTGACACTGATATTGTAGTCATGCCAATTAATCAGACATTTGGACATTTTGAGATCATATTTGCTGATCAAATGTTTCTCTAAATACCAATCTAATATTTGCAGTTCTAAAATATGAGGTACTGTGTGTGGAGTGAATGTGTGCAATTACAGTCATAGATGAGCTCTAGGGCAAACTAGTTAAAATAATAAATGGATGATAATTATAATAATAGTAGTAATAATAATAATAATATTAATAATAATAATAATATAAACACAAATAATAAAAATAATATATAAATAATTGTATAATATAATTGAAAAATATAACTAATAAGAATTTTTAAATGCTTCCAATAAAAAAAGCATATATATTGAAAATATTAACTCAATTTTTTTATGATACTGCTGTACTTTTTTATTTACTTTATTTACTGTATATACTGTAGAGACTTTATATCTATATCTGCTAATTTTCTGTCAATGGAACATACAACAAGAATATTTTTTACCTCAGTTTTCAGACAGCAATATGCACATAATAGCTGTATTTTCATCTATTTTCCAAGTTTAGCAACTACAGTTTATCAATGTACATCATGTTCAATTTAAACAAAGCTGTGTCTTTTATTAAAACCAAAGTCTTTTAGTAAACCTTATTTAAAACGCATAAAACACAATTCATATGAATTTCTGTTCTTGAGCTTTTTAAATTGGCAAAGCTTTGGTGGAATTCACTTAAGTGAAACGACACAAACCTTTCAGATTTATGTAAATGTCTTTATTTCGGTTTTTTAAATATTAACAAATGTCTTACAAGTCTGAAATAACGTCAAGCTCTCTTTTGAACATAATTCCAGCCTTTATGCTGACATTTGTGTTAAGAATTATGTTTAGTTAGTGTAAATTTAAAACTACAGTAAACTATTTAAATGGGTTTTCTTTAAACTTCAGAACTAAATTGGGATTTACTCGCACTGTAAACAGTCTGCATGAAATTACACAGAATTTAACTGTAATATTAACTGTATTTTACTGTAGTTATGCGTTGTCTTGCATAATTTCTGCAGATTTTTAGCCCATCATTGAGTCTATGTATTTAATTGTGTAAATGTGTGTAAATGTATATTTATTCAGTTTTTTTATATTAATTTCAATGATATTATTGAATATGAAAGTGTTCATATGATTTCTTTACAATACAGTTTGTAAAGTAATATGTTCTGTCGTTTAGTAGATATATTATATGAGAGACTTGCTTTGTTTACCAAATAAGTGGATCTAGATGGATTTGCATTGTAAACAATAAATAAAAGTTAAAAAGCTATTGTTTTTTATTTCATATGTTAACTTTTTAGTTATAATACTCCCAAAAAAATTCTGAATAAATCTGCAGATTTTTTACAAAATTCTCCACAGAAATAGCAAAAATGTCTGCAGATTCTGTCTGGCCCTAGTTATGCGATATGTTACTATATTTGGTAACATTTTAGAATAGTGGTCCATTAGTTAATGTATTTACTAACATTAACTAACTATAAATAGCAGTGTAAAGCATTTATTAATCATAGACATGTGGCATAGGTGAAATTATTCATTAATTTTCTTTTCGGCTAAGTCTCTTTATTAATCTGGAGTCGCCACAGCGGAATGAACCCTGATGCCCTTCCAGCTGCAACCCATCACTGGGAAACATCCATACACACTCATTAACACACAAACACTATGGACAATTCTACTCAATTCACCTATACAACATGTTTTTAGACTTGTGGGGGAAACTGGAGGAAATCCACGCGAACACAGGGAGAACATGCAAACTCCACACAGAAACACCAACTGACCCAGCCGAGGCTCGAACCAGCGACCTTCTTGCTGTGAGGTGAACGTGCTACCCACTGCGCCATCTTGCAGCCATATAGGTGAATTGAATAAGCTAAATTGCCCATAGTGTATGTGTGTGAATGAGAGTGTATGGATGTTTCCCAGTGATGGGTTGCAGCCTGGACATTTTCTCAAGTGAGAATGAAGTTGACTGGAACTTTCTGTCATACACCATCCCCACCAAAAGGATATCATTGGTACCCTCTTAGCAGTAGAAATGCAAGCCTGATAAAGGTGACCCGTACCGAACCGTACTGTACCACTCAGTGGAAATGCGCCAAGTCTAATATAATAGGTTTTAACATGAAAGTAGGCAACTAATCCCAAAATTTCACAATATTCCCCTCAACATTTCCTCCAATGTGCAGGTACACTGGCATTCTTCAACACACCAGAGTAAAAAAATACAGTAAATAACCCAGTATCATTTAAAAGAACCTCACACCATGTACCACAGCACTGTTTCCACCAATCTCTGATTATGACATCATATGGCCATCCATCGCCCTTGTCTCTCAGTATATAAGCACCACACTGTTCTTCGGTCACGTCTGTGTCAGCTCCATGTGTGTGTGTTTGTACCCTCTCTCTATAGTGACCCTTTTGGTGCAGGAGGAGAGCAGAACAGCTCATCATGTTTGTTTGATTTTTCATCTTTGTCAAACCCACACCGCCCCCCCACCCCCCCTTTGCGCAGGCCTATTTGTTAGCACTGACAGCAGGTTAGCATTAAATATACATGGAGGTTGTCAGCCACTGGCACACACAAAGGCGGGCCCTGGCCCCTGGGGGACTCGGGCAGGGAGGGTGGAGGAGCAGGGCTCATGCAGAGAGAGACTCCCAAGCGTGCGCGTGTGTGTATGTGCGCGGAGCCTTTCCTCTCCCTTCATCAGCGTCTCCCGGTGGGATCAGGGAGCAGCAGTGGAAAGGAAGGAGGGAGGGTCAAAAGGACCGGTCTGTGCTCTGGAGCATGCGTGCGCACACACATCTGTCGTCCACTGGGGCGCAGGGTGACGCACAAGCATTCTCGCTCCCAGAGACACACGCCGCATACTGAGTGCTCCAGCTATCATGGGAGTTTAATGCCTTCACACACACACACACACATTTACGAGCAAACACACACAATCAGCTGACTTTAAAAAAGTTATTTTAACCCACTCTTTACAGCTACTGGCGATGCAGGCCACGCTTCATGGAAGAATCCTTGCCAGATACCGTAGGTTAACATGATCAGCTACATTAAAGGCTCTCAGAAGTAGTTAACCTACCTCATCTGAATCCAATCCAAACTCTTATTGTCAAGATGCCCACAGGACTAAACAATAGTACACCCAAAATAGAAAAATCATCATTTGTGCACCTTCATGTCGTTACAAACATGAACGAAGTATGACGAACGTTTCCACTGCATTATACAAATGATGGCTTCTGTTTACACCTGCATTTGTGTTGCTTCACTCACCAGTGGATGATGCTAAATGTAAAAGGTCTAAAATGCTTTGAGCTTGTTCAACTTCAGCCTCCTGGTGTTTAAATTCCACATTGAAAGGGTTGATTTGAATGTTGTTAGCTTATTTTTTATCTACAGAGTTTCATGCTTGTTTAAGGTGTGCATACTAGCCGTCCAGTTAGGTGCATCAACTATTAAGCTGCGGTCACACTGCACGTTTAGTCCCATAAACTTAATTTCATACACATTCTAATGCGGCAGACCAGAAACGCAAGCTTGTGCGACAAGCTTCACAGTTTGCTGTGTTGCAAAGTTCCCATGTGTGCGACCAATCAAAGACTAAATCATGAGCGCTCTGAACAGAAGCTTAAAATATGGACCAATTTCTCACTTTTTAAAAGTGTCTGATCATCTTGTTTAATCCCACAGCTTTCTGCAGCACCATACGACAGAATTTCGCATGTTCAAACTCTAGTGTGACCATGGCATCACTTCTTCCAAGACAGCCTGAAACTTTGAAGATGTGACTGATGATCAGCTGAACTTCACAGACCTGAACTGCCCAGTGCCGCAGATTTGCCTTACATAACATTAGGAAAATTAGGCCCTGTTTACACTAATACGTTTTAGATTTAAAACACATAACTTTTGCTACTGCTCCACCTTCCGTCATCACTACCCTGGAGTTTTTGAGCCTCGAAAATGCTAAAGAGGCCGTTTTTGTTTTAAAATGCTGCTGCTCTGTGTTAGTGTGGACGGGGGAAAATGGAGACATCTGAAAACGGATCTGACTGAGGCTTTGTCTCAATATTAAGTACACAAAGTTTTGCATCCTTCCATTGTAAGTTAGGACTTTGCAAGTTTGATGTGGAAAACAAACTCCCGAGGACACGTCGGGTAAATCTTCAAAGGGAACAGTGTACTTTATAACCTCATTTGCATCACGCTGGCTGCGTTGTTTCAATTTCTTAACAAAAAAAATTAAGACATGATATAAGGAACTTCCTATTTTCATCTTGATTAAAACAACTCCAAAAATGTTGAGGCCTCGTGTAGCTGCCTATTTATCTGAGCTTTATCTTCACTGTATAAAGTTTTACAACGAAACGGAGCCTATAACATAAAAGCCTCCTTTAATTTTCATTGAAAAATATAAACATACCCTCTCTTTTGATGAATATCAGTTTTAATAATCAATAATGGCAATCAATAATGCAATAAGTTTAAACAATACAGGAAATAAAGGCAAGCAGCCAGTCAAATGTGCAGAATCAGTGTACGTGGTTACATAAATTAATTTATTAGCTTGATTTATCTTTGTGTTTAGCCGAATCACGTTACCTGAGAATAAGTAATAGATTCAAAAGACCAAAGAATCATTAGATAGAAACAAGATGAATTAAATATCACGTTTAACAACTATAGTGAGATGAGGAGAGGTAGATCCTGGATGAATTGACCGATGTGCACTGCTCTCACCTGGAGAGGTGTGCTCAGAGCACCCGCTGACTGCCTGGAGCTCAGACGTGTGCATATGCTGCAGCGTATACCAGTGTGTGTGTGGTCACGAGATGTGCGTTTTCTGCGGTGTAGTGTGGACAGGAGATTCAAAAACGCTACTGTAGGTTAAACATCAATGTGGATGAGGATCGTTTTCATTCTAAAACACCATTTTAATACTAAACCGTATTAGTGTGTACGGGGCCTTAGAGCCCTTCTATCAGGGTATGCTACACAACTCAAACCAGCTCTAGTTCTGTTCAGGCCTAACTACTGCAGTGCTCTCTTGAGAGGCTTTTTAGCCAGACTTATCAAACCTTTACAACTGATCCAGAATGTGGCGCTGAGCGTTAACAAGCCAAATAAAAAACAGCTCTTTTCATCAATTTGCACTGGCTATTAATTGCTCAAATTAAATAAAAAAAACACTGGCTCTGCACTACTTTACTACTAGTTTAGGTACTACTGAAGGGCGCATAAGTCTGAAGAAGCCTGTGCTCTACAAGTGAACAGTGCATTGTGGATCTCTCCTAAAGATGCAGAAGATCAATTTTATTGACTTTTACCTTGACTGTTCCCTGCTTGAGGAATGACCTGTTCTGATCAGATGAATCTTTTTTCAACATTCCCTAATCTTCCAACAGTCTCTAATCTATTTTCTATTCAATCTACCCTTTAATAAAAAAGACATTGCTTTGTGTACTTACATATTGTTGTGGTTTTGTTATTTAGCTTCTCTTGTGTAAGTGGTCGGCTTAGTCCTTAGTGAAAAGAAGCATCTTAAAGACATACCTTTTTCATTAACACTGACTTTGTTTACATGGACATCAGTAATCAAATGATTTACCTGAATCTGAAATAGGCAATATTATGAGTAAGGTGTTTACATGAGTTGCTTTTTGAATGTTCCTGTCATGATCCCGTTTAACATGTTATAGCAGATAATGTCATTGCTACACCATGATATCAACATTTCCTCTAGAGTTTCATGTAACTTAGAGGGGTTGCATTTTTAATTTGTGGACCTTAACTGCAGTTTGGCACTTTCACTTTTATTCAGGAACAATTCATGCATATTGGATGCAAGTATGAACTGCTGGAAGAGTGTTTTTTTAGTGGAATTTGATACCGCAGAGTATTATCTTAATCGTATTAAAATCGGATTATTGGTGTCCATGTAAACATACTCAATAACATTCTAATACTTTCAAATCAAATCTATTTCTAGCCTACATCTACAAATCTACTCTTCTAGCTACAAATAAAACAACAACAAAACTTTGCTCAGTGTACTCCCTAAGTCTAACTAGGACTTGGATTACTAGGATTTAGCTATTACATCTTGATGCTCTATTGCACAGGAGTCAAACTCAGTTCCTGCAGGGCCACAGTTCTGCGTAGTTTAGGTTTATCCCTAATTAAACACACCTGATCAAACTAATTGAGTCATTCAAGCTTGAAACTTTGAAATCTACAGGTGATTGTGTTCAAGCAGGGTTGAAACTGAATTCTGCAGAGCTGCAGCCCTCCAGGAACTAGAGCACCTCTGCTCTATTGTTTCAATTCAATTCAAGTACAATTTTATAGCGCTTTTCATAATAATAAGTGGGTCTAACTTTATTTTGATGGTCCGTTTGTTGAATTTAAGTTACATTGTATCTACATGCCAAATAATTCTCATTAGATTATAAGTAGACTGTTAGGTTGGGGTTAGGGTTGGGGTTAGTGTAAGTTGACTTGTCAAGTACTTGTAAAGTTTCTTATACAGTAGTCAGTTAAATGTCTGTTGAAGGAGCAGTATCAGCAGATATTAGGCAGACAGTCTACTAATACTCAAATTAACCATCAAAATCAAGTGTTACCAATAATTGTTCCTACGCAGCTTTACAAAAGGTGTACATTATTACATTACCATCAGAATCAGAGAAAGTTATAGTACTGTATAACTGTACTGTACTGCTATCCAGCATATTGCCCTCATTAGTAATCTGCTTCAGATATATCAGACCTGGGCATTTTGTGGCCCGCTGGACTTCTTTGATCGGCCCTTGTGAAGTATTAATTTAATTTAAATTAAATTGCAAACAGGGCCTTGCAATGCGCAGGTCTGATATTGAGAGTCAACAAAAGGGGACTTTCACATATAGTGTCTATTGCGCGCTCAGTTTTGTTATTTCAAATAGAGATGAGCCTGTTCAGTGCACAAATAGGAAGGGATGCACATGCGGTATGCCACGCTCATGTTTTAGTGGGCCATGAGTTGATATATGCAACTGCTAAATGATTCAAAGCAAATGTAAGCATCATAATGCTTTTTTTTTGTTGTAAAAGCAAACGTAATATCAATATATTTTTTGGCACAGACAAAATGTAAATCTTTGTGCAGTGCTGCATATTTTTATCAAGCTCTAAAAATGCTCCTTTCCCTCCCCAAGACAAGACTGGTGGAACAACACTGGAGATGGAAAATTTTACAAATGACACAACAGAGTTTAATGACACTTATGATGCCCACTGTTGTTTTGTAATTCATTTATTTTCATTTTTATGTACACCGTTTTCTTTTTTTTATATTTTCTATTGCATGATGAGAAATGTCATTTTTAAGCTGGACTAGCCCTTTAAGAGTGCCTAGCGGTAGTGTACCTGTAGTGATGCAGTAGTACGTCTCATGCGGCGACACATGATGGATCCGGTGGTGCTTGCGGGGCAGCACTAGGTGGCAGTCCTGCAATAGTGTGACCCAGCGTGGCAGGTCGAAGTAGGAGTGAGCCCACTTGTGGATCTGATTAGTCATGGTTACAAAAACCGCCAACGCAAAAACAAAACATTCCCAGGGGTAGGACTCTGCAAGGGCATCTGGGAAAGACAGATAGCGTAAGGAAGAGGTGGAGGGAGAGATAGAGAAAAAATGGTGGCGAGAGAGAGAGAGAGAGATCAAATTATATGCAAATTAATACGACATGCCTTAAAGTGACAAACCACAACCCTTAAGCACTAGCCTAACAGTCAAGCAATCAGATTGACCTTATATGCTTTTGATTGATCAGATCATCAGTGATGGCAAATTTGAGTGGAATAAAGGCCATTCTGTGCCATGAAATGAATGACAGGAAACCTCAAACGGGAAAAAGGATGAACGCAGTTAGGCTCCAAATAAAAAAGGCCAATATAGGTGGTCCATACAACATATGTGTGATATTCCAATGCTGCGTTTCAATCTGCACCGTATCTCCTGAGGATGTTCATCAGTAGGTCATGTGCAAGAATTCGGCATTGGTAAGAACAGGAGCTTAGTTCATTACACTTTGGGACACACTGTGTGACATGAGAACCACCTAATTATACAGCATAAAAACTATAAACTGGAGTTAATAAACAACAGCAGAACAAACACATTTTCATATATTCATTCAGTAAGTTTTTATAAAGTACTGTACAGCTAAATAATTGAATTGCTTCATATACCAACATTTTAACCATTAAACAATAATAAATGTTTGCTAGATTTTTCCTAACTTATCTAGTTATGTTTGTTCATGTTAAAAATGAATAAACAACAGCTTCTTTTTTGAAAGATGCCTCCTGTTTGTCATTATATTTGATGATTTGGGTCACGTGATTCATATTTTGCATTTTCCGAACTTCCATTATAGACACATGTCCTGAATTCACAGTGTATTATGAGACTTTTCAGAGTGCAAAAGTTTCAGCGAATGGGAATAATTTTACAATTGAAACAGCACTTAAAATGGCTGCCGACCTGATCAGTGAATTGACTACTAAACAAGGGTGCAGATTGAGACACTTGCCAAGTTCTAAATTCAAATAGGAGAACATTAAAGGTCACCTATGATGATATTTCGAAAGCTGTTTTGACAGAACTGTGTGTAGGTATAGTGTGTACACAGTCATATTGGAGTGATTGAAACAATAAGTCTTGTTTTTTAAAATTTCCTGACGGTAAAATAGGATTTTAATCCCTCCCATTTTGAGGCCCACCGCAACGTGACCTAGGAGTGCGTTTTCCCCGGCCATCGAATTGATTGACAGTTGCGTATTAACACGTCCCTGTAGTAAAGCATATAATCATAAAACAGGACGTGCGCAAAGCAACTGGGATTAAAAGATCTGTTCAGCTCTCTGTGATCATCAATCATCATCAAATGTGATCAAGAAGAAGTTTTACAAGTTTAAAACGTTTTAAAAACAGTGCATGTTTGTAATGAATTACAACAATTTTACCATCTTAATCACCACAGCCGCATGTTAGGACAATTATAAAAAAAGATGCTTTAATCCTGGATTGTGGATGTTAAATCAGGTTTATTTTGTACATTAACATAACGGATGTCCATACAGCAGTGGATATTGACGTGTATCCTGTCACATTTGGTGCAAAAACAGTGCAAAGTTAAACACACGCGCTGTGTGCGTGGGTGAACTTTGTAACAACACTGTGTGTGACTCATCATTTTCATCGATTCTTTAACGCCACAACAAATACATTAAATAATCATAGGTAAAGTTGTTACTGTAGTATTTCTCACAAACTTTACGTGAGATCTGCTTCCTTCATGTCAATCACTGTGCAGTTTATCTGATGCAGCCGAGGCGCAGATTGAGGCACATTCTGACAGACACGTGACAATGGTGGGCGGGGAGAACTAGTATTAAAGACACAAGCCACAAAAACAGCAACATTGTGTTCATAACAGAAACTTCTAATATTCTGAAAGGTATAATAAATAATCTGATGGGTGTTTTGAGCTGAAACTTTACAGACACATTCTGAAGACACAAAAATCTTCAAACTTAAAAAAGGGGTGAAACGGGTGCCCTTTAAAGGTGCAGTATGTAGGATTGACACCTAGTGATTAAACTAGATATTGCATTAGAAATTCAAAATATTGGATTTAAATTTTTTTCATTTCGATGATGACTCAAGCACACGCAGGTTGCCAGACTGCCAACAGCAGCTTACTTTTAACCTAGTCATTTAATTTGATAATAAATCCAACCTAATGTGGATTTGTAAAACTCTATTCACATTATTCTTTGTGTACAAGCGGGTGCAGCCATTTGAATCTTTTTGGCTCGAGACTTCCGGTCTCATTAACATCCATTTATTTTTAGATGTTAAAAACAGATCGTTTTGCTGCTTAATGTTATAAACTGATATTATCTTATCATATTATTCTACTTTGTCTGTATAGTCATGCAAACGCTTGCTTGTGAGCAAGTAGTTTGACCGTTTTCTGCCGTTTATTATTCCTAGTGATTTCTCCCATAGATCGGAAGTTTTAAAACAATCGCAAAAACGAGCGCACGAGCTCACTTCCGCATTGAAGACTAAGGTCAATATCAGAGTCTCTTTTCGGAGGCTGCTACTGTCCTCCAGAGGTCATATTTTCGGCCATGCTTTCATACACTGAAGAAGCCTTCATGACTGAAATGAAATGCGCTTCTTTTCTGGCAAGGCAACCCGTGGTGTAAAAATATAATTAGGTAAACTGGCAGTGGGTAGGGTTACACAGACCAAAACAAAGACAATGCATTGTTTTTCCAAATAAACAAGTATGTAAACACTTACCATGTTTTTTTATGTCAACTTTTTAACTTCAATCATATGGAACATATTTAAGCACTCAAAACATTGGACTACACTTCTCTGCTTCTATAGAGGAAAGAAAGCCACAGGTTTGAAATAACATGACAATTTCCTATTTTGGTTGAGCTGTTCCTGTAACCCATGCAGGGTACAAATGGATCTGAGAGCATTTGACCCTTTTCAAACCATATTCTCATTCGTCGATTTCCCAATTTTTAGGTATTTTAAGCTGAATGTGGGACACACTGACGGCTCCAGGACAAGGAGTCTCACTCGGGTCACACTCATTGATTCTAAAATAGTCACGCTGACTCACTTTCACCACACGATGGAAGAGTGGATGTATGTATGTGTGTACCTGGTGGGTAGGAGAGGAATTTATAGGCCATGTGGGCCAGAGGCAGGATGGTGATCATGCAGTTGTCTCCATTAGTCTCTATGAAGTCATGCCGTGTGATAGCCGTCGGATCAATGTGATGCTCCCGGAATGGTCGAATAAATGCCTGAATGGAAAGAGAGAGGTAAAGAGAGATGGGGGGTGGGGGGTGGGGGGCAGAGGGAAGGGAGGTTAAGGTTCAATTGAAAAAAAAATGGGTAGGGTTGTCTAGGACTGTGATTTAGATCCATTACCCGGTGGTAATGAATGGGTACGTCTATGACAAATGGAGAAGACAGTGTACGGTCAGAATAGAGGCTACTGTACAGTTGTTTTAGTGCTAGATACTGGATGTGCAGTTTACGGTGAGAAAAGAAAAGGAGTTCAATTTAAAAAATATAGCAACAAGACAGTGTTTGTTTGAAGCTTATTGATAATGAGACACAAACAAACAGAAAAAAATCTGTGCAAATCTCTTCAGAAAGATTATTTACAAAATCTGACACATTTAACACCCTTGCATCCTTTTTTCTTCTTTTATCCTGGCCTAATTGATCATTTTTTTCTGTAACCTGCAAGAATGGCAAATAATGAATCTGCTGTTTGGTCATTTAGAAAGGTTGTGAAGTTTATGTAAAGCTTTTATTTCTCTCTCTTTTAGAAATGGTGTTTTAATTATCATGTTGTACTTTAGTTGCAGAAAGTTTGTCATTAAAATCTGTCCAATTTGTTTCTTCAAATGTATTGCTAATAACCACTGACAACATTCAGCATATACCCCTCACAAATCTCTCTTTTAAATGCACATTTTTAATCGGAAACTATACAACATAATATATGTGCATACACAGTCAGTACTAAAGCCAAAGCTGGAGCTTATCTAACAAAATAACTTATGATAACGGTCCAAAAACTAGTACACCCAAATTTATATGTTATAGAAAAATATTAAATACAAATTTAAAAAAAGAGGAAAAATCAAGAGAAGAAAAAATTTAGTTGAAATTTTGTAGTTTGTAATTTTCTTTTTGCAATATTTTGTTTAAATTTATTTGTATTATCTTTCAATTTCAACATATGTTTGGTGACTAAAATATTATTTTAATAAATATATCTGTTTAATAAATCTATTTTGTTTAAATGCACCAAAATACATTGCCTATATTCACAGAGAAATGGATAAAAATATTCATTTTCAAAATAGGGTGTACTCAATGCTGAGCACTGTATATAAATCATGGAGTAGTACAAAATAGTCAAAGATTTCTTAAAAGAACTATAGTTATTAAAACAGTTCCACCATTTTTTTTATCTTTGACTTAAATAAATAAAGTAAATATTTTATTTTAACTTGCTTTAAGCAGTGTTTTTTTTTTTGTTCTGGACATGTGTGCATTTGTAATTAAATATTGTCTTATTTAAAAAAAATTAATCAATCAACTGGGGAAGCCAAAAATGATATAAGTTTGTTTCATTTGTACCCTACTGACTTATTTATCAATCTTTAAAGTTGTATTGGGCATTCACAAATTCCTGGGTATTACATTTAGATGACCATGTTGCCATTGTAGGGGAAAGTGTGGACAAAAGTAACGTGGGACGAAACGAACAGGGATTTTCTCAAAGCCCTGACAACATTTGCTTTTTTAGCTTTAACAGCACATTCAGCATACAACCCTTGATCGAGCTGACAAATATCATGTGATTTCTGGACTATGTCCTGCAGTTAGGTTTTTTAAACCTAACCTAAAGTAAATTATTGTAGCGGTACCTTTTCCTTATTACACGTTCATTACACGTGCATCATAGTAATGATCAATCTACAGGTTATTTAGTGCAATAACACATGCTTGAGTTTAAAATATCTGAGTTTTTCAGTTTAAAAGTAAATCAGGATGAAAAGGCAAGAGTTCCTGTGGGGACAAAAGTAACTGTTATTTATGTCCTACTGCTAATAGACAAACCTTATTTTTCACTTAAACATTAGAGTTTTCGGTGTTTGGATTAATATGTTTTATGAAATTAATGCATATTGCCAATAATAATAAAAATATTTAAAAATTGCAGAATATTGTAACATTTTGCATTGTTGAATGGCTTTGGATACATTTGATGGAACTGAACTTTAAAATGAAAATTCTGTTTAATATATATATTTTTTTTTTTGCAAAATAAAGGAGACAATATGTTTGCAGCTAACATTGACATGGTCATAGTCAAATATACAGTTGAAGTCAGAATTATTAGCCCCCCTTTGATTTTTTTTGATTTTTAAAATATTTCCCAAATGATGTTTAGCAGAGCAAGGAAATTTTCACAGTATGTCTGATAATATTTTTTCTTCTGGAGAAAGTCTTATTTGTTTTATTTCAGCTAGAATAAAAGCAGTTTTAAAATTTTTTAAAACAATTTTAAAGGTCAAAATTAGCCCCTTTAAGCTATATTTTTGTTCGATAGTCTACAGAACAAACCCTCGTTATACAATAACTTGCCTAATTACCAAAACCTGTCTAGTTAACCTAATTAACCTAGTTAAGCCTTTAAATGTCCCTTTAAGCTGTATAGAAGTGTCTTGAAAAAATATCTAGTAAAATAATATTTACTGTCATCATGGCAAAGATAAAATAAATCAGTTATTAGAAATGAGTTATTAAAACTATTATGTTTAGAAATGTGTTGAAGAAATCTTCTCACCGTTAAACAGAAATTGGGGAAAAAAATAAACAGGGGGCTAATAATTCTGACTTCAACTGTATTTAAAATAAACAAGATTGAGCCAGTAAAATATTGTTGTTACTTTTGACCCAGCCATGTGTTACTTTCATTCCTGATGATTGGGTCACAATGTGTAACAATGTGCAACTTTTTTCAAAAGTGAAATTATATTGGAGTTGTTCTACATTGACACAAAATAACACTAGATAGAGCACTCTTGTGAGTTAGTAACCACAGCAAAAATATATTTCCGCTAAAAACATTTTCTTTTAAAATTAGGTTTTTATTAAAGAAATAGTACTTTCGCCCTGGCTCTCCCCTACTGTAACTCTCCCTTACAACAATTATCTAATAGATGTAATCTTTAGCAGTCAAAATAGTAGACTGCAACAACTGACCAGTCAATTAGAAAGATTGACTAGTTTCATAACTTTTGTAGTGGATTTAATTAGATTAAATTTAGCTGGGAGAAAGTTTGTGGTTTAAAATCTGTCAGAATTTTGTCTCAAAACCAACTGCATTCTGTCCCATATCAATGAAATTATCCAAATGTTTGCAAATGCATGGAATTGCGATGTGTAAAACACGTCTTAAAGAGTCTAAATGAACGGCATACAGTAGTTGGTCCAACAACCCAGCAACTGGTTAATAATAAATATCCACATCAAAGACACCCAGATGCATGTTTGACTCTATTCCGTATGTTTTCCACAACAATCAGCACTGGAAATGTAAAAAAGCCTACTTCACCGTGGTCTGGCTGTACGGCAGGGTTTGGTAGGTTTAGATGTTGACTGATAGACGCAAATTGGTGTGTTGGCGGTACAAGGGCCTAAATGAAAGATGACGCATGCAGCACGAGTTTCGCGTTACGGAGCGGAGAGATAACCTGGCATTAAACAGCACTTCCCCACGGCTCCGATCCAGCATCATGAAAAACCATAACCCAGCAGCACCTGTCACTCACGCCCAGGAGCGCTGCTTTGAGACGGGCGCCCGTCTGCGAGCGCGCGGGTGTCGCAAAATGAAAGGGAGTAAGAGAAAGGATCGTATAAGCACAAAGGAAAATACAAGAATGAAGGTAATTTATTTCCCACATAAAAAGGAGGAATCGTTTGGAGCCACATTACCATAGCGTTTCAGAGACGGAGCGCGGGGGGAAAAATGTCATTATCGCGTGTTTGTGGGCTGAACTCAATCACACCTATATCTGAGAGCGCATGGCGACACTCTGCTGGAGCGGAGAAAACTATCTGTTGATATTTCGACAATTATGTTCCCTCCTGTTCTCCTCGTTTCCTTTCCGTCTCTCTGTGCGCGAGATTAAAAGAGCGCTAAGCCCCAGACAGCACACGGCGTGCATGTCGACTCACCGGCACGCTGCGGCAAACCTGCGCCTCGCCGCCGCTAATCCCACACCGTTTAACGGCCTGCCTCGTCTCGCCTCACCCGCCTTCTGCCTAATCACGACTCACATCTTCGGATTGCCCTGGCAACCCAGCCGAAGACCGGAGCCCGTCCTCCCCACCCTTAACCCAGAGCACACATGAGAGATCCATTTCATTTCTCTTGCCTTTTCCCCCTCCTCCCCGCGCTCTTTGCTCTTAAGTGCCTGTTTAATCACGGTCATTAATGATTCTCCCTCAAGTTGGTGCTTCTTGTTTGAACATGTGGACAAAAAGCCATATATATCGGTCCGCTAAGTGCTGCCTTTAATCTGCTGGTTAAGGGTCTTAAAGCGCTGCGTTCTGGATGTCTGTAAATTCCCTGGCTTTTTTTGAAGTTCGATCACTCCCAGGTGGCCGATCCTAATTATCCTCGACAGCAGAAGGATCGGCGGTGGCTGCAGAGCTGGTGGAAACCCCTTCACGGTGGGGCGGAGCGGCCGAGCCGTTTTACAGCACAGACGGACCATGATGAAAGTGAGAGAACGCGGGCCCCTCGGCCTGATCCACAGCAGGAGACAGACAGGCCGTTCACATGACCTGCTCTCTGTCTCAAACTCGAGGCCATGTAGGACGACTCTGCGCTTCCATAACCATGTAAACACAGCCCTTTTGTAGAAGCTGGACACTAGGTGTTGGAAGTGGGACCCAACTTTTGCTATACTGGGTTCATGGCTGAACTATCATAGTACGATGCATCTTTGGGAAAAGAACGAGTGACGAGTGTTTCCCAAAATCGTAGTTTCTCTGTCGCAGATCCATCATTTGGTTAGTTATAACATAAAACGTCCATAACGACGCTCTAAATGGGGTGGAGCAACTACTGAACTTCTTTAGATAAAACCACCTTAATTTTTTGTGCATTTATGCAATTATGTTGTTTTACACGCACATACATTTAAATGTTTTTTAGCCAAACCAATTATTTCTGGTAAAAACATGCACTCGTTTTCCATATTAATTGAAATATATGTAAACGACACATAAAGGACCTAGGCTATTTATGTTTTCTTTACAAATATTATTGAGAATGTTCTATATAACTTGAGACGTAACGTAAATTCCACTTTTAAAGGGCACCTATGGTGAAAAATCTACTTTTCAAGCTGTTTGGACAGACATATGTGTAGGTATAGTGTATAGACTGTCATATTGGGGTGATATAAACACACTCGGTCCTTTTTTTTTTTTTTTTCAATTTAACAACACAAAAACGGTGGAACAATTAGAGCGGTTTTCAGACCGACCACAACTTGACGTAGGAGTGCGGACCGAATTGACCGCCCACCGAATTGATTGACAGCTGCGTATTAACATGTCTCCGTAGTAATGCGTATAATCATATCAACAAGACAGGATGTGCGCAAAGCAACCGGGATAAAAAAGGTCTGTTCAGTTTGCTAGGATCATCATCAAATGTGATTAAAAATGAGTTTTACAAGTTTAAAATGTTTTAAAACAGTGTGTAATGAATTACAGCGATTTACTTCAGATTTACTTCATCAGCACAGCCGCGTGTCAGAACAATTATAAAAGAAGACGTTTCAATCCCAGTTTGTGGACGTTAAATCAGGTTAATTTTGTACATCAACATAACAGATATCCATACAGCGATGGAAATTAACCTGTATTCTGTCACATTTGCATGCAAAAAGACTGCAAAGCTAAACGCGCGCGCTGTCTGTGTGCGTGCCCGGTGTGTGTGTGTGTGTATATCTGTGTGTGTGCGAGAACTTTGTAACGACATTGTGTGTGACTCATCATTGCAACTCCACAACAAATACATCAAATACTCATTGGTAAAGTCCTTACTGTAGTATTTCTCACAAACGCTACGTGAGATCTTCATCCTTTATGTCTGTCTGTTGTCTGACGCAGCCGAGGGAGGAAATTAAGGCACATTGATAGGCACATGGAAACGGTGGGCTTGAAGGACTAGCCTTAAAGGCACAGGCAACAAAAACCGTTACCTGCTGCTCAGAGCTATAAAACAGAAACTTCGAAAAAGGTATAATAAAAAAATCTGATGGGTGTTTTGAGCTGAAACTTTAGACACATTCTGGAGACACAAAAGACTTATATTAAATCTGGAAAAAGGGGTAACCTAGGTGCCCCTTAAATAATAGGTCACCTACATAGCTTTCGTCATGAGCCATGGCTGTGTTCAAAATGGCATAATTGTTCTCAAAGTCCACTATATAGGGAACGCAATTGTGAGGAGAAAAAAATAATTTAAAAAAAATTCGCTGAAACTGAACTGTAAAAATACTTTGAAAGCAAATTACACCCAAGAGATAACCTTAATGTTTTTTTTTATCATTCCAAGTTAAATTATTAGAATGTTTTAAATTAATAGGGCATAGGAGGGATAACTGGGAATAGAGTACAACCAGGAACTATGCTTCTAACTACAGCTCTAGAGGTGTAGTTGTAAGCGTACAAGTTTGCGACGCAGTTTGCGAATGTTCATTGGAACGACGTATTTGGAAAATGCCAAATCAACAAACTACGTTTGTACCGACAGAACTTGCAACCTTAGTTGGCTAACGATGGTTTTCAGAAACGCATCCCTGGTGTCATGGTGGATGAAAGTGATTTCTAGGGTAAGATACATACTACAAGGAAAAGCCCAATTTTGAGATTTTGGGTTCTCATACTGCATTTTATTTATAAAATAGTAGAAATAAAATAAGCAAAATACACTTTAAGTGTTTATTTTTCTGCACATTATACATTTGTGCTATAAATATACTCTACAAAAGGTCGTTTTCACCAATTTGTTGCTTATTTACAATTTCACAATCACCATTTCTGATGCAGTGAGATTAACCAGACCTCTTACGGTTACCTTTCATCATTTGCAAACACACAGTCCATTTTTTAAATATTTTTTTCCTATAATATAATATAAATACTGTCAACAGCTATTTATAGAAGGGTAAAAAGAAAAAGAAAAAATTAAGATAAAAATATAAGCACTTAGAATCTGGCTTTATCCAATGTCACAGCCATAGCCATATCACCCTGCTTCCCAAGACCGGTTACTCCCTGAAACTAAGCAGGTCTAAGCCTGGTCAGTACCTGGATGGGAGACCACATGGAAAAACAAGGTTGCTGTTGGAAGAGGTGTTAGTGAGGCCAGCAACCTGCACTCAACCTGCGATCTGTATGTCCTAATGCCCCAGTATAGTGAAGGGGGCACCATACTGTTAGTGGGCGCCATCTTTTGGATGAAACGTTAAAACGAGGTCCTGACTCTCTGTGGTAATTAAAAATCCCATGTCGCTTCTTGTAAAGAGTAGAGGTGTAGCCCCGGTGTCCTGGCCAAAACTCCCTTTATCTGCCTTTACCAGTCATGGCCTCCCAATTATCCCCATCCACCGAATTGGCTCTCTCACTGTTTCTCCACTTCACCAATAGCTGGTGCCATTGTCCTGGGGCTGCTATCATCCAAGTGGATGCTGCACACTGGTAGTAGTCTGGAGAGACTCCACTCATGATTGTGAAGAGCTTTGGGTGTATGGCCATACACGATAAATGTGCTTTATTTACAGACCTTTCAGTACATTACAATGTTCAGGCTATCTGTTCTGGAACTACTGGCATCCATTTTGCAAACTATATATTTCAATTTTCGATGCCTTAACAGATTTTTCCCCCACATACACGCGCATGCACACAGGCACAGTTTTTATATTTAGAATTCAAGTACTTTAAATTGTAAAAAAAACTAGTTAAGAAATAGGATAGAGTGGAAGGAAATAGTTGTATGATATATATACCATATATCAAATTCTAAAACAATGACATATATACACATGCACACCCACTGTATCAGACAGTTTGTTCTTGCACAGTTTTAAACATAATATCGCCCTACAGGACTCCATCTTTATACGGCACACATCAGCCAGAGAACAATAGAAAAGATTGGTGTTATTCAAAGGACAAGGCCTCAAACTGTGAAAATTTCATGGCCACACTCACTGTCGAGTGTATTCTGATCATTGCTAAACCTGTATACTTGTCATTTCCTTTCACCATAATCAAATTTAACAGTCCATACTTTCAGTAGTAGCCTAATAATTGGCACGCGGGACCAGATTTAGCTTAGGTTGGCCATTTTTCCACTGCCAGTCTACTGCCCTATTCCACATAATAGCACAATGACCCCTGTCAGCATAAAAACACATAAATGCTCCCAGATTCATGGCCCCTACTTGTCTGACACAGAAAGCAAGTGTCGACTGCTTTTTAATTGGACAGCGAGGGGGTGACCTTTTCTCTGATTGGGCAAGGAGAGTGCAACCGTACTATGCATTAATGCAACCCTCCCGAGTATCCCCTGCACCCTTTGGGGTTGAGTGTGGGTGGGGTTAAGATGTGGCGCTCCAGGAAAGCAGGAAGGGCTGAAGTCCCCAGGGTGGAGATGGCATTTCGCACTCGCCGTTTTTGAGCCTGGTAAACCACAACAGGGCAATAGAGCAAAAGCTGATATGAAAATTAAACAGGGTAATTTGTTAAAATCAAACAAGATACTACGCTTAGAGACCACACTGTGCATATGAGTGTGTGGCCAATGCATATGTGCTGGAAATGTGGGGCCAGTGCACCCAGCATGCACACACACACACACACACACCTACACCCAATCATATGTATAGGCAGGGGTGTACATTACTGGTAAGCAGGTGCACATGTGTGATTAAAAGTAAAAATTCAGACCAGATGCAGTACAACAAAAGTGTTTTAGCATACCAGTGTCATTACTGGGATTTTGGGACCTTGTTACTCAGGTTATTGTAACATATGAAAATTCCCCATATATCATTGAAATTAATAAATGTGTTAAAAGTGTGTGCAGCATAAAAGAATGTATGTTATTTGTTTTACAAGTAGCAGAGCTGGTAGGTTTCGAATTTAGTTTACGTTACCTGAGATATATTGTATTTGGCTGTGAATCAAAATGGCACTGGACATAAACCATGGGGTCGCAAGCAACCTTTCCATGCTCATGGCTTGGAGAAATGGTCTCAATCTCAATTCCTGGTGGGCTGCAACTCTGCACAGTTTAGCTCCAACCACCTCCAGCTCGCACCTGCTTAATAGTCCATAGTAGTCTTGAAGACTGATTATTTGGATTAGCTGTGTTTGATTAGGGTTGGAGCAAAACTGTGCAGAGCTGTGGCCCTCCAGGAATCCAGTTTGAGACTCATGGCTTGGAGAAATAATGTAAAATAAAGTTGGTCTCTTTGTGTGCAGATGGACTTGTAGTCAACAGCGTTGTTTCTATATTACCTCGGATCATCTATAGGGATGCACATACTATGGACCGGCCACAACCTGGTGGACCTGGTGGATATATGGTGTGCATATGAGTGTGTGGCCAATGCATGTGTGCTAGAAATATGATGGCAGTGCAACCAACGTGCACACATACCTACAGCAAATCATATGTATAGGCAGGCAGGGGTGTACATAACTGGTACGCAGGTGCACATGTGTGGTTAAAAGTAAAAATTCAGGCCAGATGCAGTACAGCAGAAGTGTTTTAGAATACCAGTGTCATTACTGGGATTTTGAGACCTTGTTACCCAGGTTATTGTAACATAAGAAATCTCCCCATGTATCATTGGTAGGAGTTAATAAATGTGTTAAATGTGTGTGCAGCATAAAATAATGTATGTTATTTGTTTTACAAGTAGCAGAGCTGATGGGCTTCGAATTTAGTTTATGTTACCTGAGTGTTAATTTATTTGGCTGTGAATCAAAATGGCACTGGACATAAACCATGGGGTCGCATGCAACTTTTCCATGCTCATGGCTTGGAGAAATGGTCTCAATCTCAATTCCTGGTGGGCTGCAGCTCTGCACAGTTTAGCTCCAACCACCTCCAACTCACACCTGCTTAGTAGTCCATAGTAGTCTTGAAGACTTTGATTATTTGGATTAGCTGTGTTTGATTAGGGTTGGAGCAAAACTGTGCAGAGCTGTGGCCCTCCAGGAATCCAGTTTGAGACTCATGGCTTGGAGAAATAATGTAAAATAAAGTTGGTCTCTTTGTGTGCAGATGGACTTGTAGTCAACAGCGTTGTTTCCATATTACCTTGGATCATCTATAGGGATTTCTCTTGTGCACATACTATGGACCGGCCACAACCTGCAGCTGATCGTGCAGTTGTGCATTTAGAAAAATGCTATATGGCAGGAGTTCTCAATCTCAGTCCTGGAGGGCCGGTGGCCTGTAGATTTTAGCTCCAAACCCAGTCAGACACACATGGGCTAGCTAATCAAGCTCTTACTAAGCTTTCTAGAAACATACTTGCAGTTGTGTTGAGGCAAGTTTGAGCTAAAATCTGCAGGACAGCAAGTTTGAGAACCCCTCCTATATGACACTAAATGCAAATCACATACTTACAAATACATGTAAATGATAAATACAAGTTCATGTTTGGATTTCGAAGATATAAAAATATGTCATAAATTTATACATAGATGCCACATTTATTTCAAAATATTGCAAAAATGTCTATTTCATTTGTATATGAATATGACAATGTAGTATAGCTGTGCTTAAATAGTCAACTAAGTGAATATATGACAAAGTTTTATAGGGACAGTTATGCCATATACCACAGGTGTCAATTCCAGTTCCTGGAGGGCCGTAACTCTACACAGTTTCAACCCTAATTAAACACAACTGATCAAAGTAATTGAGTCCTTCAGGCTTGTTTGAAACCTAGAGGTAAGTGTGTTGGAGCAGGGTAGGAACTAAACTGTGCAGAGCTGCGGCCCTCCAGGAACTGAAATTGACACCAGTGCCATATACACTACCAGTCAAAAGTTTGGGGTCAGTAGGATTTTGAAATGTTTTAAAATAAGCTTCTCCTGCTCACCAAGGCTGCATTTATGCAATCAAAAAATACAGTACAAATTGTAAAATTATGAAATGTTTTTGCACTATAAAATAACTGTTCAAAAGTAGTTTCTAATTTAATTTGATCATTTATTCCAGTGATTAAAAGAAGAATTTTCAGCATCATTACTCCAGTCTTCAGAGTCACATGATCTTTCAGAAATCACTCTAATATGAATATTATATTTATTACTATTAAGCAATAATTTCATTTGAAGCTACATACAATAAGAAAGCAGTTATTTAAAATTGTAATAAATATTTAAAAAATTTTTTACATTTAATAAATGCCGTCTTTATGAACAGAATACTTTTCTTAAAAAAAAACATGAAAAAAAAACTGACCCCAAACTTTTGACCGGTAGTGTGCATTAATGACCTAGAGGATGTACAGTATAGCCTTACCTTCCCAATTACTGGGATGTCCACTGAACCCCATGTATCAGCTCCCCAATGGACCATCCCAGAGGCAAAGTCTGCTGTCACAATACCAGTCACTTTAAAAGAATAAAAACAGGATTGAACGAGGATCAGTGACTTCAGAAATAATGGTGAAAAGATGTGAAGAACACAAATACTGAAGGACTTACCGATGCCAAAGATGATTCTGTAGATGTGCACAGTGGAGAAGTTGAGGAAGAGAAAGGAGAGGTTTACAATGAAGAGTGAGAGGCACAGAATCACACAGATCCACTCCTGGAGTCGCTTTCCTACAGAGATAACAAACACATAATGGTACATGAGCACACGTTTTAATTTAATTGCTAATAAAAGAAACAAAATGTATATGTGAAATGCATTATATGTGGGAATTTAACATTCATTCATTTGCCTTTGGCTTAGTCTGTATTTCAGAGGTCGCCACAGCGGAATGAACCACCAACTATTCCAGAATATGTTTTATGCTGCGGATGCCCTTCCAGCCACAACCCAGTATTGGGAAACACCCATACACACTCATTCGCAGACACACTCATATACTTCGGACAATTTAGGTTATTCAATTCACCTATACCGCATGTCTTTGGACTGTGGGACACTAAAGGGTCATGAAACACCAAAACACATTTTTTGAGATGTTGACAGTCATATGTCTTACGTTAGTAAAAACACTATTAGGACACATATATTTCACTAAAAAGTCATATTTGTTTGTATTTGCGTTGTTCAGAGCAAATTCGTTCTTCTGGTTTAAAAAGAAATTTTGAAGCAACGTCACGGAGATGAGATCACTGTGTTAATTCCAGCGTGGACATTGGATATCTGTACTAGTTGGTACAAAGTGAAGTCTGGATTTTCAGCACATCTGTTCATTAATTCATGAGAGACTTGGTTTGAACCAATCAGGTGCTTTACTGTGAACGAGATGCAACTTCATTAATATGCATGAAATAGCTTCGAAGACTCTTTTTAACAGTTACAGTGTACAGAGAGACGCCACGTTGCGTTGCCAACCGTAATTCAAACAAGTAGAAGATGAAGAACTGTTTAGAGACATGGGTCGTCAGTGTTGCGTTTATAAATGTGCCACAATGAAGGTTTTGTTTCAATTTTTTCCTGCGATGAGAGCACAGCTTGTGTGTGGACCCACATGAGTGGATTACAGTGGTCTGCTAACACATGACAAAAATATGTTTGTAAGGAAAATTTTTTTTACCCGAGAGCTTTCTGGAAACATCTGGAAATGGGGAAATCCGTATTTGCCACTCGTCTTCTTTTAAAAAAGACGAGGTTCCAGTTCATGTTGATTGTCCTGTCTCTACGGATTTGGTAAGTGTGCGATCAATGTTCTTTGTTTATGTTTATTCAGATGGCAAAGTTAGTTAGTATCGTCAGCAGTACTCTTTCAGTTTTTAAAGACATACCTTAGTCAAAATGATTTAGTTTCTAAATTTACAGTAATATCCCTACAATATTATTGACTGAAAATCCTCCACTTTCACACAGCTCTCAGATCCACTGTAAATGCTGCTCTCCAAATCCCTGTCTATCTCCCCTGCATCTGTGTTTTTGTTGCCAGTGTGAAAATCAGCTGTAGTGCACATATTGAAACTCCCCTTTTCATGCAAACCCTTCCCTCTTTTACCACTCGACACTGCTGAGACAGGGGGTTTCATAGCCCTTTAACAATTAAAGGAAAAAAAAATGTAAGATTACCTCACTATTTACTCTCCCTTATGTGGGTTTTAAACCTTTATAAGTTAGATCTGCTGATGCTGGTTGACCAGCATTCTTAAAAACAGCTTCTTTTGTGTTCAAGAGAAGAAAGAAACTCAAATATGGTTTAATCAAGCAAAGGCTGATTAAATAATGACAGAGAATTTATTTTTTGGGTGAATTTAGTCACCATTTCATGATATTTATCAGGTATGACTCTCTAACTGCTGCAACAGCATAAAACTCTCCTGTTATTTCAATAACCATTACAAAAGAATAAAATAAAGCATCTTTTTGCAACTTGGAAGCGTTCAATTTAAGCAGATGATACAAACCCCACTGCCATCAAAGCACAGCTCTCCTTTTTTCACTTTCAAAGATATAAAATGCCCCTGGAACTCAATACCGAAGGCAAACATTGTTACTTAAGAGAAAAAGTCAATTTCTGATCCTGTATGGAAGCCAGCTGGGAACCAAGAAAAGATGGGTTACCCAAAATCTTCAAAAACATCCTAAAATGTTAAATAGAAGACAGAAACACGTAGATTTGAAGATGAAAATGCTGACAGTTGAACGTTTTGATGAACTCTCCCTTTAAGATATACACCAAAAGTTAAAGTGCCATCTTTTCAATGTGATTAATTCTCCTTAGTAACAGTATATTTAACTACAGTGTCCAGAGCGAGGTCAGAGAACTGACATCTCTCAAAAGCAGAAAAGGTCATTGGGGTCGGTGGACAGGAGACGAGCTGAACGTGTGTAACCATGTGTGTGTGTCCCATTATCGTGTGTGCTCAGGAGTAATCGATTAGACTACGACAAGTTGTAGGCAGAGGCGAGGGTCAGGATCTCTTGCGATGGCGCGTTTGCCTGACACAGCTAAACGTCCCAGGTCAGGGCAGAGGGCACCGATGGAGAGGCCACAACGGGCACTGTTCGGACCACCATGACAGCGGCGTGGCACGGCGGGCGGCCTTGGAGGATGATTAAAGTGCTAATGCATTATTCACTACAGAGCAGAGAATCAGTCTATATGGACACCGGCCACATCTACATGTCCCCATCTCTCCACAGCCTACATTCAATCTCCATTTTAAAACCTTGCATATTCAGAATCTCGCCGCAGTCTAGCACATCCTTCGTTTTCTTACTGTGACTCTTTCTTCTCATTCCATCGCTCTCTCCTTCGCTCTCCTGTTGGGCGGATGTGGGCATGGAGAGACGCAGTGGACTCAGCTCTTTTGAAAATTTAATGCCATTAGAGGAGCCGTCCTGAGTGGATTGGGAACGTGAGGAGGTTGAGAAGAAGATATTGATGACAGCTATTTATAGCGCCTCAGTGGGCCAGCCAACATCGTGAGCCTGAACGATGGACCACAGTTCTTATAATGCACTCTCAGGCCTGTGTTATATCTTGTGCGGTTTCAAGAGCACCAACTGATGCCATCCATAACTGAACAGCGTGTGTCCCTGTTTTGGAGTTTTGGTGACTTGAGTTCAATTGACTGTTGTTTGCTGGATAAGCGTGAAAGCTGTCATTTGATTATGGTTGCACACCAAGGAACCCCTGAACTAAGCAAAGACATACAGTGCATCCGGAAAGTACTCATAGGGCTTCACTTTATCCACATTTTTTAATGTTACAGCCTTATTCTAAAATGGATTAAATTCATTCATTTCCTCACATTTCTACACACAATACCCCATAATGACAATGTGGAAAAAGATCTTTTGAAATTGTTGCAAATTTATTAAAAATAAAAAAGCTAAAACATCACATGTACATAAGTGTCACAGCCTTTGCCGTGAAGCTCTAAATCAAGCTCAGGTACATTCTGTTTCCACTGATCATTCTTGAGATGTTTCAGCAGCTTAATTGGAGTTCACCTGTGGTAAATTGAGTTGATTGGACATGATTTGAAAAGGCATAAACATGTCTATATATAGGTTTGCAATTGACAGTGCATGTCAAAGCATAAACCAAGCATGAAGACAAAAGAATTGACTGTAGACCTCCGAGACAGGACTGTGTCGAGGCACAAGGCTGGGGAAGGTTACAGAAAAATTTCTGCTGCTCTGAAAGTTTCAATGAGAATATTGGTCTCCATCATCCGGAAGTGGAAGATATTCAGAACTCCAAGACTCTTCCTAGAGCTGGCTGGCTATCTAAGCCGGGAGAGAAGGGCTTTAGTCAGGCAGGTGATCAATAACCCGATGGTCACTCTCTCTGAGCTCCAGCGTTCTTCTGTGGAGAGAAGAGAACCTTACAGAATAACAACCATCTGTGCAGCAATCCACTAATAGGCCTGTATGGTTGAGTGGCCAGACGGAGGCCATTCCCTGCCTGGAATTTGCCAAAAGGCATCTGAAGGACTCTCAAACCATGTGAAACAAAATTCTCTGGTCTGATGAGACTGAAATTGAACTCTTTGGAGTGAATGCCAGGCGTTACGTTTGGAGAAAACCAGGCACCGCTCATCACCAGGCTAATACCATCCCTACAGTAAAGCATGTTGGTGCCACCATCATGCTGTGGGGATGTTTTTCAGCAGCAGGAACTGGAAGACTAGTCAGGATAGAGGGAAAGATGAATGCAGCAATGTACAGAGACATCCTCAATGAAAACCGGCTTCACAGTGCGCCTGACCTCAGACTGGGCGACGGTTCATCTTCCAGCAGGACAATGACCCAAAGCACACCGCCAAAATATCAATGGAGTGGCTTCGCAACAACTCTGTGAATGTCCTTGAGTGGCCCAGCCAGAGCCCAGACCTAAATCCTATTGAACATCTCTGGAGAGATCTGAAAAGGGCTGTACACCATCGCTTCCCATCCAACCTGATAGAGCTTGAGAGGTACTGCAAAGAGGAATGGGCAAGAATTCCCAAAGACAGGTGTACCAAGCTTGTGGCATCATATTCAAAAAGACTTGAGGCTGTAATTGCTGCCAAAGGTGCATCAACAAAGTATTGAGCAAAGGCTGTGAATACTTATGTACATGTGATTTTTCAGCTTTTTTATTTTTAATGAATTTACAACAATTTCAAAAAATCTTTTTTCACATTGTCATTATGGGCTATTGTGTGTAAAATTTTGATGAAATACATCAATTTAATCCATTTTGGTATAAGACTGTAACATAAAAATATTTGGAAAAAGTGAAGCGCTATGAGAACTTTCTAAATGCACTGTACAGTGGGGGAAATAAATACTTAACAAGATATGTTTTTCCTGGAAATAATATTTCTAAAGGAGCTGTTGACATGGAGTTTAAGCAGATTTAGATAAAAACCCAAACAAAACAAACAATAAAATAAACCAAAAGAAAAGAAAAAAAAATCAGAATAATGAGTTATGTTTAGTAACAATGGAATGACACAAGATGAAAGAACTGAACTACTGAAATGTATTTAATACTTAACATAAATGTTTTTTTGGATGATTGCAGCTTAAAGACACCTTTCATATGGAGAATGAAGTTGTCATGATCACTAATGATCACTTCCTGAAAGATAGCTGGTGAACTACAAACTCATTCATAAACTACAAATCCCTGCATGCCATTACACACACCAGTCACCATTCTCCACTGATCACACATGTACAGCCAACTCTAGTTATTATTGGTTATCCAGACTATATATACCCTACACGCATTAGTCTGTAGTGAGTCTTTGGCTGTTTCTCAATTCCAATAATGCTGAGAACGGACTTGCGTTCTTGTGGAGACCGTTCTTGCCAAGTTTCCTTGGAAGAATGAAGTCGGGAGACCGCAAAAACAGAGAATGCGTCCTCTGAGAAATAAGATGCTGCATTCTTCCCTGGTTCTTCCTGATAGTCACATGACCTTCACACATTTTTTTATAAAATTAATAGTAATTATTAAAATAATTAATAAAACATTACAGCATTCATGCATCGATTCATTGTTGTTCCCCCTTTCACAATATATACTATGCGTAAATACTTTATATACAAATATAGGTTGCACAATATAAATAAAACTAACTTTAATACAAATGTCAATAAACAAACACCCTTAATACGTTTATGCCTTTATTAGGATTTTCATGGTAATGTTTACTTTCACCGCATCATTTAGGGAAACTCCTGAGACATACAAGTTATATCTCTGAACTTTAATAATAAACCTATAGTAAATGCTGCGCTTCCCACCTCCTTTATTCGGCCGCAATGACTTCTGGCACTTCCCAAGTGAGTTTTGCGCTCAAGTCTGCATCGTTGCGTCCTCGATATTAAGTGCACATCCGGGAACTTTCACGCGTCCTCCGTTCTTGTGGTCTTGAGTTTTGGAACTGAAGTTTGGCAATTATGTTACACGAGAACACAAGGATGCAAGATTGCTGAACAACACATATTGAGAAACAGCCATAGTTATTTCCCGTCACGTATATTTCCTGTCACTGTGTTTTTGGCTTAGTTTGTTGTTTGTACTTTTGGATCGATGTCTTGTTTATGACTTTATGACAGTTTTGATTATGATTTCGGATTGCCCTGTTTGATTCTTGATTTTTCCTATTTTTGTCCATGATTACCTGCATGGATTCTTTCTTTAATGAGTTATTATTAAGCTGCACTTAGATCCTACCTCTTTTGTCTTCGCAATGCCGAAATCCAAACGTGACGGAAGTCACAAGAATTGTTTAAGTGTGAGCTTTTCTTTTTTTTTTACATACTTCAATACAGTGATCTTTATTTTGTATTTTCTATTGGATTCAAGTCAGGTGATTGGCTTGACCATTCTACAGCTTTATTTTCTTTCTCTGACACCATTCGAGAGTTTTCTTGGCTGTGTTTTGGATTATTGTCTTGCTGAAATGTCCACTCTTGTTTCATCTTCATCATCCTGCTAATGTAGATGTTAGACTGAAGCAAATAATATTAACTTACAATGATAAAGAGCAGAGGGTTGCTGAAAAACTACTGAGAGACTTCAGCTGCTGTCTGGGCCTTCACTGCCTTTCTACACATGATCAATACTTTTTCCCTGCGTCATTTCATTTTATTACACATATCTTCATTTGTAAACGAAATAGGTTTGTGTTCTTTGCATATACAGATTTATTTGGTTGTTAACTACATCTGGTGAAAATTTCAAGTCAACTGCACCTTTAGACATATGTTTTCCCCCTACTGTATACTGAGCCAAACACTGTATCTTATTGTAAACTGTTAACAACCTATCTTATGATGTAAACTGCAAGTTTAAAACATTTGAACAAAATGTGATTTCTGTACCACGAGAGATTGAGTAGAATGGTTATTTTATAAACGTACAATGACCAAGAGACTTTAAATACACCATTGGGGTGGGAGAACATAAAATTCAGATTCTGACTCATGCCCGGTGCCAGTACAAAGTGTGAACAAAACATTAAAACAGGTGCTTTTAATTTGGTGCTAAATGTCAGTGAATATCTAGAGAACAGATGATCTAGGGTCAGCTGATGTTGTTACAGAGCAATGAATGGTATGGTTTGTCTAAATGTAGTAGCTCAACAGGAAGTGGAGGGATAAGGGAGTCCAGGTGCAGCACATCCAGGTGTGTGACCGTAAGGGATCAAAACCAGACACTGTGCCCCTTTCTCTACAACAATATCACAGCAGCCGCGAACGTGGTGTGGAAATCTGAATGAGGTTTGCCTGCAAGCGCTGTTACAGTAATGTTTCTTTTTTTGTGGAGGAACAATTTTACAGCTCTTATTACGGAATATCACGGAAGGGAAAAGTGGGAAAATATCTACCGCTGTTCAACACTTCGGATGACACTATCTCAGAGAACTTCCAAAATTATTCAGAGACAGAAACCTGAAATTAAAAAGAAAAAACATTTACCCACTCCAGCACTTGCGTCCTCTCTTTTTGTGCCTTTTTCTTTCTTACACACAGACATGTGCAAGCACACACTGGGGCCGCTGTCAGGTGATCAGCGTCAGTCCTTGGATCCTCCTGCTCCCCGGTGAGGGCAGAAACTAGGCCAGGCCTCGACAGAGCCGCCGTCGCCGTGCGCAGCCAGGAACACCGTCCCCCTGTCCACGAGACCTGAGCGACGCGCTCATTAATACAGTCCTGACAACAACGTGCTCCCCTGCAACCCCCTGTACCATCGCTCACACCCGCAGCCCCCTTTTCCGCTCGCTGGCATGGGGAATTAACCTGGGAGGGGCGGGGGGAGGGAAGGGGGTGCTAATAGGCTGAAATTAATCAACGACGCCTGATTCGACGCAGAGGGGCGACTGGAGTGCCAAACAACGTCCGTGAATGCTAATGGCATTCTTGCTCTCTCGCTCTGTCATAATGTGCGCAAGTTTCTGCGGCAGGCTGTAATACGGCATCGTCCATCCTTGAGCTTCACCTGCTGATACACAGAAGCA
This sequence comes from Danio aesculapii, assembly GCF_903798145.1. NCBI lineage: Eukaryota > Metazoa > Chordata > Actinopteri > Cypriniformes > Danionidae > Danio > Danio aesculapii. Next base: position 44,827,618 of record NC_079452.1, on the reverse strand, counting down.
TGGTTACACAGCTTGCGCCTAAAAACCCAGTGAATACTTCCTGTGTAAGCCATTTTGTTCATTGTGGATTGCAAATGGATTGTTCCAACAAAAAAAAACATTGTTTTACTCAACCTCTTGTCATTCCAAACTCATTTGACTTTTGTTCTTCCATGAAAAACCAAACATGAAATTAAATTAATGAATTGAACTTTGAATGGCAAATCACCTGATTATTATATACATTTGTAAATGTATGATATACATCATATCTATTTGTAAATCCTGTTTATAGCGATACAACCTGTATATTATGTCCATTTCTATCATCCCTAATTATTAATAGCAGCCTGTACAGTATGTTCATCTATTTTAAATATCTGACTATAGTTAATACGACTTGTTTATTATGTTCACAAATATAATATAATATAATTGGACTAGGCATGGGCCTGTATAAGACTCTGATGATATGATAACCTTGGATAAAAATATCACAGTTTCTGCTCTAAAATATATACTTTTTTTTAAATGTCTTGGTAAAAAACTAAAACTTTTCCTCTTTGAACACAATACATTTCATTTATTTTATTTTTTATATTTTTTTTATTTAATACCTTAACCAGGAATGTCCTATTGAGATACATTATCTCTTCTACCAGGGAGTCCTGCTCAAGACAGGCAGCATAGGACAAAGTAACCAAAAATACATATTACAACACACACAAAAATAGTATAAACCAAAATCAATTGTTAAAACATGTGCACTGTTTGAAACTGACAGTTTTTCAAATATTTTTAAATATAGCAATAGATGGTACGGACTTCATATGTAGTATATGTTGAAACTCATTCCATACATATGGAGCATACTTGGAGAATGCAGATCGACCCAACATTGTGTGAAAAAATGGCATCTTAAGTAAGAGAATATCTGCTGATCTGGTAGTATAAGTATTTGAATAGTACTCCAACAAACTAGATATGTACTGTGGTAATTTGCCAACTAAAGCTTTAAAAATAAAAACTAAGATGTGTTTATGTTTTAACATGCATTCAGATGTAGCAGCAACAAAGCTGTAGTTCACTGAGAAAATACACAAACACCTATTATCTAAGAACAATTATCTTTGATTTCATTGTCAACTGCAATTATGAATGCGATATTGCATAGTTTGTCAGCAAACTGTGGCTCTTTGTAGTTGTAAATGCTGCTTCATCTAAAAGTACCGGATAGGGCTGGGCCGATAAACGATATAATATCGAATAACAATCAAACTTATGTCAATAATGATAAGCTCTGGACTTTTTTTTTACTCTATATAGATCTAAGAGCCATGCACACAGCAGAAATGTGCAACAATGGGGGTGCTTTCACACCTGCCTTCGTTTGTTTTCCATCTTGGTGTGGTTCGTTTGGGCAGATGTGAATGTAGCAATCGTATTTGAGTGCGCACCAAAAGTTGACCAAAAAAAAGCGTACCGAGACCTCCTTGAAGAGGTTGTTTAGTGGCTCAATGTATTACAACAGTGTTTTTAAAAGTCTAAACACTTTATTAATATGGTGTACAACCAAGCACATGTGGTCAGAACACAAACGAGTCGCAGGTAATGAAGTATTAAGCATTTCTTCCAAAAAAAAGTCTGTCTAAGCAAAATGCTAGCAGGCGTCTGTAGCTCTACTCATGCTCCGCCTCATTAACCTATTAATAAACCTATTAATTAATTATTGTGTGTTTTTAAATGTACATGCTTGTCTTATTTTAGCAAGCCTTTGATACAGTGCAGTTACAGGCAGTCAACTGAGAAGTACAGGGGGTGTGGTTGATAAGCCGTTGGAAGTTTGATCCAACAATTTATTCTGTGTATGCCAAGGCTCCTTTTGCAGCATTTTCATTGGGTGTTTTGCCTTGAATTCATTCAATGGAAGAAGGCACTGTCTCGTTGTCCATTTTTTTACAGTCTATGGAAAATATGTGTTCGAAATTTATTAGTGATAACAACTGCGCACAACAAACTTCTAAAGCTGGATTTATACTTTCGTCATTTTTACATCGCACACCTCTGCTGACTGCGTGCACTCGTCCGCTGACTGAGCGCACACCTCGCGAAACGTACAAGGCTTTTATATTTGCCGTGTTCGTCAGTGTGATATTCTTTAAAATGACAGGGGGCATTCAAAGGAAACTGACCGCAAAGTCGGACAGACAAACAGAGAAGTAAAAGTTTCCGGAACTACATCATATCATTAATATAATTCAAAAAAATTTAACATCAAACTTTTATGCATCACTTGCTTTTGTTCATATCTCAGACAGTTTTACCATTAAAGTTTATTAAAATATTAATGGCAACCGAGCATTTGTTGCTCTACAAATATATTTTTTATTATGGAAAGAATAAAAGCAAAAAAATAAATAAAATAACCTTACTAAAAATTAGAGCTGTTTTTTGTGGAGCCCGCTTCACAATTCACACATTATTTCCTGGCTAGTTTCTGTCCTATAATGGTCCAACATTCCTGACTATTATCCCCAATAAAGCCTAGAAAAACAGGGCATCCGTATATTGTAAACCAATAGGTTCAAATATTCCTTCCCAGTTATCAAAGAAATCATTTGCTCCTTAATTATAGTTTTGTAATTATTAAATTGTTTAAAATTCAAAATTGTAACATATGCATCAGTGTAAATCCTATGAATGGTGGAAAAACATTCTGTAATTGTGTACCTGGGTCTCCACTTTTGCCATGGCCTCTTTTAGCTTTAACAAACTTATCCCTCAGGTTTTTGCAATTTTTTTAACAAAAACTTTCCTCCTTTCCCATGGTTGTTGCAATTTCCAGCCAAGAATTATTGATCATCTGGTTATCCCTATGATCACGGATCATAAAGATGTCTGTGCAGTCGTACCTGTTTCAGACAAAATCTCTTAAAAATGTTTAAAATTGAACTCAAATCAAATGCTGCGCCGCACACACTGTTTGCTCAAGTCTCAAAAAAACAATCATGCACTCTGCCAGCTGAAATCATGTCATGTGCACCCAAAGCGAACCTCCACTAACACAGCGATGATGTCACATTCGCCACATGCACTCAAGCGAACGCATAGAGTATAAACCAGGCTTAAGATTGATTGTGCAGTCCTATGATGCCCTACGATATTATCCTATTTTGAAAATTCATGGTAATAAGACAGAAAAGGAAGAATGATCTTTTTAACGAATGAGCCAATTCAGTTCAAACTGAAATGATTTGTTCAAATCAAACCAATTTGGATCCTATGTTAAATTTACAGACCTTTTCTTGATACATGATTATTAGAAAAGCCACTTAAATTTTAATCTGTTGACTACTTTAATAATTAATTTGAATAATTCCTCATTTAAAGTCAAAGTTTACATCTCGGGAACAGTAAGGAAAAAGGAATTACAAAGTACAAAAGAAGGACGTATGTATGGGTGCGGCCAATGGAGGACTGGAGAAATATTGACAAATGACAAATTCCACTAACCTCCTGTTATTATCAGCTGCATATATAAGTTGAAGTCAGGAAATGAAAAGTGTGCACACCCCTGAATGTAACTCTTGCATTGCATTCAGAATAACAGAATTCTTTAAATAAAATTATTCAGTTGTATACAATAAATTGCTAATATGTCAAACCTTAAAGAAAACCGTCTCCTGGCCTTTTTTATTAAACACGCATGCAATGGATTGAATATTCCAACAGAACCACTTGAGTTGACTGGTTATTTTAAAAACATACAGTGATCAAGAGACTGAAGAGACTAAAGCCATTGGAGCAGGAGACAATACAGTTCAGATTCTGACTGCTCAGACCAGAACAAAGCGTGAACATAACATGAAAACAGGTCATGATGATTTAGGATACTTTTGAATAATCCATTTTTGATTTATCCACTCCATTTACTGCAATTGCACTAAAAGATACAATACATTAGCTGATCCATACACAAAACTCCTGAATGATCTGTTTATCAATTAGGCTGGTTTGACTTTTGATTACAGCCTTGTTTATACTGAGGATGATAACAAGAAGAACGGAAAAAGATTTTAAATAAAATGGCTCTATATGTAATAGTACAACAGCATCTACTCCATGACTATAATGATAATGGCACTGAGGAAGCATTATTGTACTCTCTTTCAGGATTTTTCCAGCTGGTCAAGAATCAAAACACTGATAGGCAATCAGAATTCACACTGATTCAAAGACTTCATGCATTTAAAGTGACAGACAAAATGCACAGTGTACCTAGAGTAAACGAGAGTGCCATACACAATACAGATGAGAGGTTACTAGGTTTAATACATTGTGATACTTCTGAACATTTGACACTTAAAATTAGGCACTAAATATTGGAAAAATCTTACATTACAATATTTTGTTTTGCTGTGATATGCACACAGCGGCCACTTTATTAGGTACACCTGTCCAACTGCTCTTTAACACAAATTTCTAATCAGTCACATGCAGCAACTCAATGCATTAAGACATGTAGACATGGTCAAGACGATCTGCTGCAGTTCGAACCGAGCATCAGAATGGGGAAGAAAGGGGATTTAAGTGACTTTGAACATGGCATGGTTGTTGGTGCCAGACGGGCTGTTTGAGTATTTCAGAAACTGCTGATGTACTGGGATTTTCACACACAACCATCTCTAGGGTTTACAGAGAATGGTCTGAAAAAGTGAAAATATCCAGTGAGCGACAGTTCTGTGAGCACAAATGCCTTGTTGATGTCAAAGGAGAATTGCCAGAGTAGTTGGAGCTGAAAGAAAGGCAACAGTAACTCAAATAACCACTCGTTATAACCGAGGTATGCAGAAGAGCATCTCTGAACACACAAGTCAAACCTTTAGGCGGATGGGCTACAGCAGCAGAAAACCACACCAGGTGCCACTCCTGTCAGCTAAGAACAGGAAACTAAGGCTACAATTCACACAGGCTCACCAAAATTGCACAATAGAACATTGGAAAAATGTTTCCTGGTCTGATTCAGATCTAAATCTCGATTTCTGCTGCGACATTCAGATGGTAGGGTCAGAATTTGGCATCAACAAAATAAAAGCATGGATCCATCCTGCCTTGTATCAACGGTTCAGTCTGGTGGTGGTGTTGTAATGGTGTGGGGCATATTTTCTTGACACACTTTGGTTTAGTACCAATTGAGCATCGTGTCAATACTACAGCCTAACTGAGTATTGTTGCTGACCATGTCCATTCCTTTAGGACCACAGTGTACCCATCTTCTGATGGCTACTTCCTGCAGGATAACGCACCATGTCATAAAGTGCGAATCATCTCAGACTGGTTTCTTGAACATGACAATGAGTTCACTGTACTCAAATGGCCTCCACAGTCACTAGAACTCAACCCAATAAAGCAGCTTTAAGATGTGGTGGAACAGGAGATTCGCACCATGGACGTGCAGCCGACAAATCTGCATCAACTGTGATGCTATCATATAAATATAGACCAAAATCTCTGAGCAATATTTCCAGTACCCTGTTAAATCTATGCAACTAAGGATTAAGGCTGTACTGAAGGCAAAAGGGGTCCAACCCATTACTAGTAAGGTGTACCTAATAAAGTGGCCGGTGAGTGTATATTGTGATATAAATATAATTTGACCAGATGTTTTAAATAACTATTTGAGAAGATTTCAATAATTTATTCGACTTGTGTGATTTGCATACAGTAGAATAAATCACATATAACATGCATATAAGCAAAAATAAAAGTAAAAAAAAACAGCGCTTTATGGTTATTTCCATGGAGTCTAACATTTACACAACAATATGTTTATAGTTTCATTAAATAAAATCATCCAGTGATGTGCCTATTGCATATACACACATCGCAATATCAACACTCAAAAGATATATTGAGCAGCCACACTTAAAATCCTCACCAAATTCACTGCAACTACACGGAGAAGAGCAATCGGCTACATTTCAGAAAACATCTCCTTTGGTGTCCTCCTGGATGTCAAAGTTTTAGAAAGACAAGAAAAGACATTTTTGAATGAACTAATCTTGCTATTAATGAGTACTTTTGAAACTTTTAAGTGCTGACGGGACGTCTGATAGGACGCTTGGGTCCCGTGCTGAGACAGGGTGAGTGCGGATGAAAAGGGGAGGTGTGTGGGGGGGCATGGTGGTGGTTTATCACCTGTCACGCTAGCAGAAGTCAGCAAGTGTGAACAGTATGTGTTGTTTGTGCTGTGGAGAGATGGGTGTTTTTTCTGTCTCTATCCTTGGCGAACAAAGGGCTCTTTTCTTCGACGGGCTCTCCTGATGGGGCTGCGTTGGTGCGCGGGCCCCTCTGTTCTCAGCGCAGCCGCGGCACTGAAAGAACGGCTCTCACCTCCTCCGGAGAGGCATACAAAAAGCAACTCTCAGACTCAGAATAGCAGCCTTTCAGAGGGCCGGCCACGCCACAAAGTCCTGCCAACATGCCATGACTGAGCCATTCTCTACTCCACTTCACCTCCTCCCCCCCCAACAATGCCAAGGGCATCTACATGTGGGCAAAAAGGAAACGGTATTGATTTAGGAACATCAAATGCTGCCCAGGAAAATGAACCTCATATTAGCGCACACAATTATATTTAGCGGGATACATAATGGCACAGGCGCACACACACATTGTCCCCTTGCCAGCTCTCTATAGGCCTGTCTTCAGAGGGGACTTTGGGAAAGAAGGGAGAGACAGGAAAAGTGGGTCATACATGGCGAGAGGAAGAGAAAGAGAGTGAGAGAGAGGGAGGTAGAATTCCCCTGATCAGGACAAATGGATCAGTCACAGGCCTTGTTGCTTTCATCTGTTCTCAGTGGACAGCTAAACCTGGGACACACACACACACACGCCAACACATGTACCCAGACACACACACACATTTTGCCAAATAATGCACTATGTTATTTTCAAAAACAGTAAAGTATTTGAGGACTGATAGACAGTTTTTTTTTTGTTACAACAGAGAGACGAAAGCAGACTGGACTCATTGAACAGAAAAAGTTTGTTTCCAGGGACAAAAGTTACGTTACTCAAAAATGCGCTCGGATCACATGTGCTCAAGATCCAGTCAAAAGTTTTAAGATTGAGCAATCAGTTTAACAATTTTATCAATTTACTACTCATCAATCCAACCATGTTGTTCAGTGAGTTCCTCAGGATAAGTGCGCGAGTCATACTGATTCTAACTAGTGAGTCTTTTTGACTGATTCATTAAATTATTGACACTGACAATAGGTGCGTTCGACTTCATGCAGCGCTGTGCAGATCGATCGAAATCTGTCTTAAAGCGGTGCATGCTGGTTAGAAATGCCCCCCGTAACAAACGGGATATTGGATGAGAGTATGAACTGCTGGAGGAGTGTTGTTTTAATGGAATTTGATACTGCACGCCGTATGGGGAAAAAAACAGCATTTCGCGATGCAGGTGTCTGTGAAAATCTTACACGACGTTAACAGTTTGATTGCGGTGTTTACATGTCTGTACTGCACTTCAATAATGTGACTAAAATCGATTTCTGTTTAGCTCGATTATCAAAAAGGTCATAAAAAAATTAAAAAAATTTTTAAAAAGACTCTTAATCATGGGGGGTAGACTTTTAATCAGAGTATTGTCTTAATCGCATTAAAGTCTGATTTTTGGTGTCCATGTAAACGTTCTCACAGACTAATTTAATCAGACTACCCTGGTATGTTTTCAAGTGCAACCAACAAATATAAAATAATAAAACGAGTTTTCTATTTATCGAATTTGTATGAATTCATGCATGTTTGTTCGGATGAACCTATAGATTCAGTATGCAGTACAGTGCAACACACTGCTGTGAACACTCCTCCATTGTGTTTTTTATTAAATAATGAATGAATACATTTTTGGAAATACTTTTATTCATCAATGTTGCATTAAATAATTTAAACAGTAACCACACATGAATTTATAGATGTTACAAAAGATTTCCATTTCAAATAAAAATAAACTGCACTGACCTTCTATTCATCAAATTTGAAAAACTCTTTTTTTATAGTCACCAAAAAACTAATCAGCTCAACTGTTTTCAACATTAATAATAATAATAAAAGTTTGAGTGTCAAAACAGCATATTATAAAGGATCACGTGATCCTAAAGTTGAGGATGGCTACTAAAAATTCTACTTTGCCAAATCTTCAGAGGAACTCGTTCTCTGTTCCCATTCCTACTGGTTATTTTTCAAGAGAAGGTAGGTAGAAACATTCATGCATTTCTGTGTGTGTATCCAGTCAGATTGACCCTGATAAGGGCCACAGATGATAGACTTAGGAAAGAGCGACCCCTGAGACCACCCCCCCATTCGCGGGCACACACACAAATACCTTTTAATATCTCCAAATCTCCAGAGTGACTAGTGCTGAAGGTCACGGCGAGAGGTTGTTCGCAATCAACCAGGACAGACTGAGCGAAACACGTTGAAGAGTAAACCAAAACTCATGTTTCTCACATCTTTACTGCAAAAAAACTCAAATCTGGGCCGCTGACCTTGGGAACTCAAAGAGTTAAGCAGGTTTATGGCCTTTAGATTGAAATTCATTAATAAGGGAGAGAGGGATTAAAATGCAGAGAGTGGATTTTAAATATTGAAAATTCACAGCGGAGCCACTTCACCGAGAACTCCATACTAAATACAGCGCTGATTGAGGACGGCGCGGGAAGGGCCGCGTTCAGAAATGGAATTTAGATAATAGTAATTATACGGCTCACCCACTGTCCCTGTCCCCAACTGCCACAAACCACCTGAATTCACACAGAAAGCTGATGGAGAACTCCATCAAATATTAATAACAGGCTGTGTGGTTCCAGTCCAAATGTATTTGGGCGCCCTGGCACGCTTCTATGTGCGTGTAGGCATGCAAAAGAGACTATTTTCCGTGTACACTGTTAACATCATGCCGCATTTGACCCCCCCTCGTCCCCATTGCTTTCTCTTTCCATCACGTGCGAGTGTGTGTGTGTGTGTGTGTTTGAGTAAGCGAATCCGCTTTTGTATCGTGTATACAGCTGAGGTCCTAATGCATTTAGCTGCCCTGGTGTGTGTATAATTGAGAAGCCCAGCAGGAGAGGTTGCAGGTAGCCAGGTTCCCCTCCTCCTCGTCTCTCCGTCTCCCTCTCTTTTCTTCTCTCCTTCTTTCCCCTCGAGAGCCCACTTGGCTTTTGTTTACGCTGCCGGTGTGCGGTTCATGCTGGACAGAGTGGTGCAGTGAGCAACACAAGACGTTTTGAGTCTCAAATTGACCGTCTGATTCCGGTGTGACCCAGGTCATTAGGGTCAGAAGGTCTGCTCAAGTGTACGGCCATAAGCTTACCATTTAGAACCTTGAACCTATGACCTTTTGACCTCTGGGTCAGTTTTGGAGAGCCAGAAGCACTCGCTGGGAATGTCAGGGTCAATGTGGCTGGAGTTCATCAGGAAGGTAGGATGAATTATACAGCAGGTCAGGCTCCACAGAGTAAAGGGACTCCAAAGCACATGTAGACAGAAAAGAAAACGCAGTAAAGATTGGAATCTGGTGCTGCCAGGGGGCAGTGTTGGCCTGGCAGTGGGTCGGGTGTAATAAGATTACACGGCTAAGCAACTTTAAGTGTTTGATTGGACCGGTGTGAGTGAACTTCAGGAAAAATCAAGTTAGAAATGCAATAGTTCTGCAGTCAGAAGGTGACTATGAGATTAGAGAAGCTGTGCACCCAGAGGTGTTCAGCTTTCTAAATCAGTGAAAGCTGCATCCAGCAGCTTTAGCAAGAAAAACTGCGGTCATCAGGCTGCACAGACCATTAGCCAGAGTCTGCAGTTTGCCACAGAGAGGACAGAATCTGCAAGAACCCGGTATAATTTACAAACCGACACTCAAGAAAGTCTGACATGTTTTGCTGCTTCTTGGGGAAAAGGAGTTCGACTTGGTTATTTTGGTTTCAAGCAAATGTCTAATAATAAGCTCTGCACTGGATTTCATACAACTTTGCAAGTGTGACAAAGAGAAATCTCACCCCCCCAAAAAATGAAAGTTTCTTACAATGGGCTATATGCACAGCTAGTGTTTTTCAGCCAATGATAAACTTCCGGTGAAAGTTTAATGTGACTATTTTCAATTTAACAAGGTTCCTTTTACAGCATCAATGATGTAATGTAATTACAACACATTCAGTTAAATAGCTTTAAGCATTCATTCAGTTGTTCAAGCGTAAAACGAGATGAAACCACTAGCGCCATCAGGATCAGCAGACAAGTGCAGAAACTCCATTGAAAATACTGGGCTAAAAAAAAAAATAAACTGTCATATTTTTAAGACATGGCAGGGGGAAAATGAAATGTTATGCTTCATGTTCGGTCTGAGACCCACTTTATATTTTTTATCCATCAGGCAGTGAAGATCACTGATTTTTAAAGAAATCAGACATTAAACGTGGCAATTTTGTAACGGAAAGACAGTTCAGCGGAACCCCTGAAGCTGGTTGGCTGAAATGAAGAGTCTGTGTGTATATGTGTGCACTGAAAGATATTTTGAAGATTATTTGATGTGCATAATTGGGGACAAATACTTTCCATGTGTTGGTAAGGGGTGGAGAGATTTGGGGTGGCTTTATCACCTACTGTATAGTGCACCTAAATGTTTTGGCTTCACTTTCAGTACTTGTAAAGCAAACTTGTGTTTTACAGTGAAGTTTAGCAAACTGTGAAGGTGCCATTTTCCATAAAGTGAAAGTGAATGACTAGGTGTTAGCACCATATTCTGTCAAATCCCAAACAGACTATAAATGAATACTCAATTGTACACATGACATTTTCAGAGCTGGTTTATAAGGCATGTAAAGATACTATACAGTTCATCTGGAAAGTATTCATAGCGCTTCACTTTTTCCACATTTTTTAATGTTACAGCCATATTCCAAAATGGATTAAACTCATTTATTTCCTCAAAATTCTACACACAATACCTCATAATGACAATGTGGAAAAAGATTTTATGAAATTGTTCCAAATTTATTCAAAATAAAAAACCTGAAAAATTACATGTACATAAGTATTCACAGCCTTTGCCCCTTGAAGCTCTAAATCAAGCTCAGGTACATTCTGTTTCCACTGATCATTCTTGAGATGTTTCAGCAGCTTAACTGGAGTTCACCTGTGGTAAATTCAGTTGATTGGACATGATTTGAAAAGGCATACACCTGTCTATATAAAGGTCCCAGGGTTGACAGTGCATGTCAAAGCACAAACGAAGCATGAAGACAACGGAATTGTTTGTAGTTGAAACTATTGTCTCGAGGCACAAGGCTGGGGAGGGTTACAGAAAAATTTCTGCTGCTCTGAAAGTTCCAATGAGCACAGTGGCCTTCATCATCCGTAAGTGGAAGATGTTTGGAACCACCAGGACTCTTCCTAGAGCTGGCCGGCTATCTAAGCTGAGTGATCAGAGGAGAAGGGCCTTAGTCAGGGAGGTGATCAATAACCTGATGGTCACTCGGTCTGAGTTACAGCGTACTTCTGTGGAGAGAGGAAGGATAACCTTCTGCGCAGCAATCCACCAATCAGGCCTATTTGGTAGAGTGGCCAGACAGAAGCCACTCCTCACTTGGAATTTGCCAAAAGGCATCTGAAGGACTCTAAGACCATAAGAAACTAAATTCTCTGGTCTGATGAGACTGAAATTTAACTCTTTGGAGTGAATGCCAGGTGTTACGTTTGGAGAAAACCAGGCACCGCTCATGACCAGGCTAATACCATCCCTACAGTGAGGCATGTTGGTGCCAGCATCATGCTGTGGGGATGTTTTTCAGCAGCAGGAACTGGAAGACTAGTCAGGATAGAGGGAAAGATGAATGCAGCAATGTACAAAGACATCCTGAATAAAAACCTGCTTTAGATTGCTCTTGACCTCAGACTGGGGCGACGGTTCATCTTCCAGCAGGACAATGATCCAAAGCACACCGCCAAAATATCAATGGAGTGGCTTCGCAACAACTCGGTGAATGTCCTTGAGTGGCCCAGCCAAAGCCCAGACCTAAATCCAATAGAACATCTCTGGAGATATCTGAAAATGGCTGTACACCATCGTTTCTCATCCAACCTGATAGAGCTTGAGAGGTACTGCAAAGAGGAATGGGCAAGAATTCCCAAAGACAGGTGTGCCAAGCTTGTGGCATCATATTCAAAAAGACTTGAGGCTGTAATTGCTGCCAAAGGTGCATCAACAAAGTATTGAGCAAAGGCTGTGAATACTTATGTACATGTGATTTTTCAGCTTTTTTATTTTTAATGAATTTGCAACAATTTCAAAAAATCTTTTTTTCACATTATCATTATGGGGTATTGTGTGTAAAATTTTGAGGAAATAAATGAATTTAATCCATTTTGGAATAAGACTATAACATAAATGTGGAAAAAGTGAAGCGCTATGAATACTTTCCGGATGCACTGTGTGTATAAGAAAGAAGACTGAGTACTCTGCAAAAGTCATCAATCGTTCTTTTTTCTTCTTTAATTTGGAGTTTGACAGCCCATAATAACCATATATTCTTCACTATATGGCAAAAGAATTCATACTTTACACACACACGCACACACACACACGCACATCAAATATAAAACAATTTAAGCCTGAGTCTTAAAGATGAATTTTCAGCATCATTACTCTAATTTCACATGATCCATGTGAAATCATTTTAATGCTGATTTTGTGTTCATGAAATATTACTGATGTTGAATACTTTAAAAACTATTTACAATCTATTAGAAAAGTGCATGTTCTTACTATTGAGAAAACCTTTGTCAGAATGACAAGCTGAACAGAGTAAGACTGTGGGTGTGTTTAAGATGTGTAGAACAGTGGCAGGACTGAGGGCAGGGTTATGCTCTGTGTCAAGCAGACGTGTCCGGTGTCTCATTCTACTCCTCAGCCTGGTTTACTCTTTGTACTGTAACACACACCTCTGGCCCTGTGCCACTCACCGGAGCACTCACCTACACGCGGAAACATCGACGGCTTCCTTTTGTTGCCAAGGCTTTTCTAGAGCTATACGTTTCTACATGCAAATGTTGCAATACCTCAATTGCTTGCTCATTATTAACATGGGGTGTGACGAGATATTGTGCCATGAGACTATCATGCCAGTGTGTGAGGGTGAAGTAAAAGACACGGCTACATTTACCAAGATCAGATAAGCAGACACAAGGGTTACAGCTTACAAGCTACAGAACACAGTACAAGTTGCATTAATTAATTAATTAATAAACGCCAAACCAAGCGTTTGGGAAGATTGTACTGTACATGAACAAAAAAAGAAGTTATTTTGGTCTTTTTGACCACTGGACTACACAATATTATGGGAGATACAAAAAAAACAAGCACAAAAATATGAGGTAGGTGAGATTTATTCAAGGAAGTCTCTTTTCTGTTTACAAAGATTACATTCATTTCAGTGCTTCCCACACATAGACTTTACTTGGGAGGGCCGCCCAGGTATATTAACAGCAGCCCAAGTATATTTGGTGACATTTATTTTTTATTATTATCATTTTTTTTTATACTTCTTTTTGTAACCACCCAACAGCCAAACATCTACGATTGATTAACTGGTGAAAAACCTTCTCTCGCCCAACACGTTTTCTACTCCTCGTTATGTGAGAGCGAGAACTGTCAACACTCCCACAGACAATCTCACATGAGATTGAGATGCGCCTTTTGGAATTTAAAAATGCATCCGTCCAGGGTTTCTACATCTCCTAAAATGTCCAAGATGCGGTTTTTGGTTTCGCTTTCTGGCTCGGTTAGTTCTCTTGTGTCCACAGAATATAACTTTCCCTGCAATTTAATCGCCTCTTTTTTTCCCACATGATAAATAAACTACTAGTCAGTCAATAATTTGAACTGCAAAAATACAGTATAGTAAAAATATTAACCCTCTATTGGACTAATTGTGAAATTACATCTAAAAAAAATTACTATTTATTTGTACATCTGACCTCTGACCTTTGTTTTAATTTGCCGTCAGTTATAACTGACATGGTCCCATTGGGGTAAATAATTTTTGCAAACTTGTCTGAAACTTCACACATTTAAATACATTTTCCCTGTCTAGAAAGAAGTCAAACAATGTCTTGAGTTTCAGAAAGATGTCAAAAACTTTATTAATATTAAATTTCTTCATATACCACTAAATTTGTTTTAGATCTCATGTAAAATTTCCTGGAACTCGAGACAGATTCAAATGCATTTTAACTCAATGGAAAATAATGCAAACATGTCTTAGTGTTAGATAAGTTTCTGAAACACTGTTTTAGAATTTTTAATAGAATTTAAACAATATAGTTTTGTTTCAAGATCAGTTGTGTACTGATATCTTTTAGTAGTCACAGTGTAACAGAGTCTTTTGTTCAAACACAGTAATGTAAAAATGTCTTCACAAAAAAGTGATGTAAAGGTAGTTTTTTTCAAAAATGTAAGTGCAACATTTATTCATTTATTTATTTGGCTTAGTCTCTATTTCAGGGGTCGCCACAGCGGAATGAACCGCCAACTATTCCAGCGTATGTTTTATGCAGCGAATGTCCTACCAGCTGCAATCTACTACTGGAAAACACCCACACACACCCACGCACACACACACGCACACACACACGCACACACACGCACACACACACACGCGCACACACACACGCGCACACACACACGCGCACACACACACGCGCACACACACACGCGCACACACACACGCGCACACACACACGCGCACACACACACGCGCGCACACACACACACACACACACAACGGCCAATTTATTTAATTAATTCCTCTATAGTGCATGTGTTTGGACTGTGGGAGAAACCAGAGCCCCTGGAGGAGTAACAGGGTCTTAATGGTAAAAATCAGTAGTGAACTTTATTAAACAGTATTTTAAAAATATAAGTTAGTTTCAAAAACAGTAGTGCAACAATGTCTTTTCACAAAAAAAAAAAAAAAAAGTGTAAATGCCTTTTTCAATAACAGTAGCGCAACTAATTCACTAAAACTTACTAAAAAATCAACCTAGAACACATACATAAAAACTCTTCCACTGCCTCATAGTACCGAACAACCTGACAGCTACACAGGAAACATGTATCCCTAAAAGGACTTTGTCATTTTTACATGACGCACAGATTTTTGTGTTTTGGGGTTATTGTTTTTCTAAGATGTGGATAAATTTACACAAATCTTTAGAAAACATCCTAAAATGTACAATCTATTTTTTTCGATTTTAGAGCTAAAAATGAACTCATCAACTTGCCTTGAGAGCATGTCACCTAATGTGTGCCGATGTCTCATTTAATTCCTGTTTTCCAATTATGTAAAGCAAATGGCAACTATCTTTTAGTTTTATTGGCTAAAGGAGATGTCATGCGACATAACTAATAATTAATTTGATTGGTTAAACGTCATTAATGTTTTTAAAAATGGAATTTTCTTAGTGTCAGTTATAAATGACGATGCCCTATAGAGAGTTAAGTCCAGTTGAATTGAGTAGCCTAATATATTTTAACATTCCACCCTGAAGTAAAAAAAAAAAAAAATCACCCATTGCTAATATGAGTTTATTACTTTCCTTCGGCTTAGTCCCCGTTTTTAATAGCTTTAATTAATTATAAAATATATTTTTTTTATAAATGTGTAAAATCATATAAACTTATGACACTTTCAGGTATTCAATTTGAGGTGTTGGGCTGTAGCACTGAATTAATGAAGACATAAGGAGAGATTACTTGCAGAGAATAACAAATGTGGGTCCTGCAGCTGTATTTATAATGGAAATAGAGCACAAGTAGTCGTGACATGCAATGGTGAGCGCAGAAAAAGTGCACAGGCGCACACGTATTTAAAGCAATGTCAAATTATAGAACTACACAATATCACTGTTATATACAGAGTAGCCTAGGTAGGTCTACAATTACATCCCTGAAAATCCCTTTCAAAAAAAAATGTTAAAAAAACTACAGAGATGGGGCAAATTACAGGGATTGCCCCATTGAGTTCGGAAAATACGTAAATCCGTATTTATAAAGAAAGTATCACACCCCCGATTACTTCTTTGATCTAAATGACTCAAATAAACGTTTCTATTTACTCAGAGAGGACGAAATTACATCAACTGGCTGCAAAATATACATACACCGTTAGAAATGGTTAATTAACCTTATTTAAATAATCTACACTTTTTATTCTTGTAATTCCTTCAATTTCTTTTCGGCTTAGTCCCTTTATTAATCCGGGGTCGCCACAGCAGAATGAACCGCCAACTTATCTAGCACATGTTTTATGCAACAGATGCCCTTCCAGCCGCAACCCATCTCTGAGAAACATCCATACACTCTCATTCACACTCATACACTATGGACAATTTAGCCTAGCCAATTCACCTATACCACATGTCTTTGGAATGTGGGGGAAACCGGAGCACCCGGAGGAAACCCACACGAACGCGGGGAGAACATGCAAACTCCACACAGAACTTAAAGCGCCACTGCGTCGCCTATTCTTGTAATTATTAAACTTTTTAGAGATTTTTAGTCCATAGATGTTTTTATACCTTTGTTATTCATTTCTCATTTGCTGTATTTTTAATTTGATGTTGTTGAGTTATTATATATTTTATACATATCTAACATGCTTTCACAATACTGTACAAAATGTCAGCAACAGATTTTACCTGCCACATGGCTCCTGAATAGAATAAAAGTAAAACAAATAGTGGACTTCTTTTTTTATTTCAACAGTCTTTTAAAAACAAAACCTTTCACCCATTGAAATAATAAATAAATAATACATAAAAATATTGTTAATAATCACTTTTTTGTCGCATGTAGGTAACCATGTGCCATGGGTAAAAGGTGTTTCAATCCGGCTACCACCGCAAGTATATTTCATTTATCTCAATTATTTTTCATGAAATTGTATTTCTGTAATGCAAAGTCAAACTTTTTAGCAATCATTACCCCAGTTTTTACTGTCACATGATCCTTTAGAAATCATAACTGTTATGTTGATTTGTAGCTTAAGAAACATTTGGATAAACAGAACTAATAATCATCATAAATCCTCCAGCATTATTGGTTTCCTGATAGTTATAAAACACAAAATACATTTTAAAATAGTGTTCAAATACTGATTACAACCACTTTCCCTTTCCCCACATGATCTATGAATGAAATGAAATGGGTGAATGAATCAATGACAGACCGCATTCAGAGTCAGCCAGATTAGATTAACATGATAGAGAGATAAGTGCGTAGAGCATAAGGTCACATGGACAAAGCGCTTGCAAAGAAAAGGCACTCAGCGTGAACATCTTTAGTATATTTCCATCACCAAGGCCACCATATGACCTCAGATTGATCTGGGTCAAGATGTCACCACTTAAAGTGAGAGGAAAACAAACATCTGGTCAAAGCAAACAGGTCAGACATCTTTGACAGAGGCATATTTGCAACTAAATCCTCACTTTAGAAAAAGTCTTTGTGGCTTAAAGATTCCTACAACCCCCTCTAGGACAGCCCAGACCTCAGTTTGAAAACCCTTAACTTAAGGGGTTTGTTGCAACCACTGTAGAAGCTGCTGAATATTTTAAGACCTCATTGCCACTTCAAGTTCTAATCAGTATCAAACCTTTAACTTAATAAACAGTTGTTAATAAATAGTTGTAGTTAAATAAATCAATGGAGCACAACCACGCAACAGAACTCAGATAAGATCAGAAGAAACAAAGCTTGAAAAAATAAATGACGCGGTTGTTTTCAGCGACACGTCTGTTATTGTAGAGCTAATGCTTAACAAATAATGAATTCACTATTTGCTAATGCTTAATAAATGATTCATAGTGTGTAATTATGGAGTGTTACCTAAAGCAATATTGAGTAACACTTTAGTTTAGGTCACAACTCAGAGTATTAACAAACCATTAACTAACACTCCTAGCTTAATAAACAACTAATTAGCTGTTTATTAATAGTTAGTAAGGAAGAAGTTGGGTTTAGGTTTTGGGTAGGATTATGGATGCAGAATAAGATCATACTAACTACTAATGAACAGTTAATAACTTAATAATTGGCAGGTAATAAGCCAGTATTTAATAGCATGACCTAAACTAAAGTGTTACCCAATACTTTTTTATGTTTAATACTTTAATGCTGCTTGATTTTAAGCAATCTACAGCAAAAGGTGCTACGATATATAAACAAACATGACACGACTTGGAAATAAAGGTAAACTCTGAAGCTTGTGCAAACACCCTCATTAACATTATCAACTGTCTGTTTTGAACTGCTGTTCTCTTGCCATTCTGATTTCAGTTCTGTGTTTATTGTTCCTGCAAGGAAATGCACAGCCCATTTCCACTGTTTTAACATTAACCAGCATTGTTAGACTGATCAAATCTGCATATAAATATAGCCTTTTATTACTCTAATAACAAATAGAGAAATATGCATTAAAGTGAGGCGGATCAGCAAAAATATCCACAGTAGCTATTGCCTCGATTCACTGTATCAGTAATGTTCCTTGTGAATACAACTTAGTTTCCATGCAGAAAGATTAAAAATAAATGCATGTGTTTGATTTAAAACGGTTTCAAATTAACTTCAAAGCCTGAAGGAATCAAATATTTTTTAAAAATCACTATCAAACATAAAGGTGCTTGTATATCAGGAATGTATCTTCGAGTGGACTGTTACAGCGGAACGAATTTCGACACAAAAGGAAAACATCGCTCCTGGTGTGCAATGTTGACACATTGCTGGCTTATCTGCAGGATTGCTACCATAAATAAATATAGCAGTGTTTGACAGCTGATAAGCTTAAATCACAGTCGCACTTGTAGGTCAGTGTGTCTGTCATGCAGTCTAGCCATTTACAGCCTCAATATTCCTCTTTCCGCACAGCTCAAGCTTTTCTGTAGTCAAGACATCAGCCTGCCACAAATAAGAAGCGGACTTAACCGATTGGAGTCAAGACCGCTGACTGCATAGGAAACTAGATCTTGCAATGTAATACTATATTGATCTCTTTTTCTCTAACACACACACACACGGCAAGCGCCCCAGCAACCAGAGCATGGCGGCTGGCTGAGGCGATGGGGGAAACAGAAAGTAGCCTGTAAATCCTGTTTACTTTGCGGTGAATCTGTAA
Source organism: Danio aesculapii (assembly GCF_903798145.1). NCBI lineage: Eukaryota > Metazoa > Chordata > Actinopteri > Cypriniformes > Danionidae > Danio > Danio aesculapii. Next base: position 44,808,407 of record NC_079452.1, on the reverse strand, counting down.
AGTGGGATAAGAAGCACAAAGAGCAGTCAGTGGTGCATGACACGCAGACATATGGCGGGGAGAGGCGTCCAGCTGTTTCGCTGTCCTGGGGTTACAGTAATGAGCCGGAGGCTTCATTGAGCAGACTGAAGCCTCATCAATCCCTTTTCACCAGTAAGCCTCAACACTTCCAAACGCCATTCCCGCTCACCTCATCTCAGACTCGCACGAGCACAAACCACCCTCAGACAGGCCTCCGGAGCGTCTGCTTTTAGCATCCTTGACATTATATTCTGTGGCTCAACCCTTCGCTCTCCGTGGCCTTTCCAGATGGACCGCAGTTCAGCATCAGTTCAAGCAAGCTAAATTCCGTCAGAAGACATCTCTCGGGGAAACCTACCATTGGATTTCAAGATTTTTGGTGGATAAAGGATTGAATTAAATCAAATATACAAGGTATTGTGGTGGACAGGAGCATTTGGGGTGTTGTGGTGTACTTAAAGAGTCAGCAAAGATTTGATTCCAGCATGAGTCATCACCATTTTGAGAGCACATGACACCGCTCTATGGCAACATTTTAAAAATTAAAGGATACCAATTCCTATATCTTTATTCATAGGGAAATAAATAACCTATTAACCAGTTCACTTTCAATTTGAACTTTTTCAGTTTCTGAAATAAGCAGCTCTAAGGCATTTAAGGTTTTATCTGCAGACATTCAGTCTCAAAGAAGATTTTCAATGCTTAAAGCAGAGCTTCAGATGTCACCTCTCTCCTTAACAATATACCTGGGAACCAGTGGGAGATCAAGTGCATTTACCAAACAGACTCTTTCACTCTTTGATTTAGTTTAAAAGTACATCAGGGCCTTAAAATTATTTAAAACAAAAAACAAATAATAATTTAAGTCCTGACCCAACTGCAATAAATCAGATTTTTAGGCCAAGTTTATAGGTCTGAACCTGCCCAAAGTCTAATGACAAACATTTTTTCAATAGTGACCACTGAGAAATAGAAAGAAGCTTTGAGCATTTTTCCATTCCCCCTCACACCCACCTGTAACTCAAGAATCACTCACGAATATTATTCTAATAATCTTTTTTAATTATGGTTTTAAACTAACCATTTCATCTGTGGTATTCTTTTTTCCCCTCAATTTTTGAGCTCTCCCCACTGACATAAAAAGTCAACAGATTTGTAGACCTTCCAGATGTAAAAATAAAATATTATTAGTCTTTCTAAAGTAATTTAACCCCCTTCTAGTCACACTGTCATTCTGACCCTCACTATAAAATTAATTGCTCAAATTTATTACTCAAATATATCTCCAAATTTTGGTTAAGTGATCTGTGGTTGAGCTGACATTGAATATATACATTTTAAATATATATTTTAAACACAGACTGTTGTTTTAAGAGTAAAATTCTTATAATAATATAAACAATATATGCATATTTGTTTCCACAAAGTTACTAAGTAGCTGATTTAAGCACCTATAATAAGAAATATATATAGTGTTTGGGGTATACATAGTATTATTACTTTTCTAAGCAACGAGTAAAGTAACACACATTTCTTTGAAAAAAAAGTCATTATATTTAAGTTACTTTTTTGAAGACGTATTGCGAGTTACGTTTTAGTTTAATTAATTCGCTTTTAAAAAATAAATTGCTGAATTAGTCACAATGAATCACGCAGTCAATGAGAGAACGTGGTCATTATTTTGAACTCAACGAAGAAAAGTAAAAGAGGGGATTGTCTCAAAGGACTGTGATTTTACTGAAGACAAATAGTAGAAAAGTAGCAAACACATTGCTTTAAACTTTCAATAATCTGTAGATATGGCATGTATAGCTCTGGGGTCAGGAAGTTCTCAGATAACATTATGCTAAAATATATATTTTTATGTGTTTTTTTTAAGGTAAATGTAGGTTTAGGTTATACAGTGCACTGATAATTGCAGAGCTCCTCTATCAAAAAAGTTCTGAAAGAGATCAAACCTCAGCTAGGCAAGTAACACAAAAGTAACTCTAAAGTAGCAAAACGCATTACTTACCATAAAAAGTAACGCAACCTTTTTGGGGAGCAACTCAATATTGTAATGTATTACTTTCAAAAGTAACTTCCCCAACACTATATATATATATATATATATATATATATATATATATATATATATATATATATATATATATATATATATATATATATATATATATATATATATATATATATATATATATATATATATATATATATATATTTCTGAAGGATCACGTGACACTGAAACCTAGTTAAAGTAACCTAGTTTTTATAGATTAATAGATTTATAGATTAATCTATAGATTAATCTTTTTTTTTCCAATAATCTAAAATGCATTTAATATTTTTTCAAATAAATGCATTATTGTTAAGATAAGATTATAGGAAAGCTGAAAAAAATCTTAGTGTCCTCAAACTCTGAATGCATATTAAATATTATAAGCACATTAGTGTAAATTAAAAAGGTCTTAAGAATTCCAGTTTATATTTAAAGCAATTCATTAGGGCTGGACGATATTGAAAAAATGTAACATTGTGATATTTTTTATGTTGTGATATATATTGCAATATGAAGACAATTTCACCAGATGACATAAAATCTGTATTTGGAAAGAATTTATAACATTAGATCAATTGAGATGATTCTGCAGTGGGAGTGCACCTCCATAATATCTAATAAACTATCTATAAAGTTAGTTACCCCCCCCGACAAATTTTCAAAGTTGTCTGCACTATTTGCAGTGCATTTCTGTATTTGCATGTGTTGTGGGTATTTTCATGGAGACCAATCTATAAACACAATCAAGAAAAAGAAACAATTAAAATAAGATGCTTTAAAATGCTTCCTGAGTCTAAAAGTATTCCAGTAACTGAACGATAAAAATTATAAGAATTCAATAAAATGAATTGTAAATAAGATCACAAATGATACAACCTCTTATACCTAAATGCTTTAAAAATCATTACACAATCGCAGGCATTAAAAACAAATGCAAATGATAAATTATAATAGAAACTCAGCATTGCATATATCCTGCGATATGACTATTGTGAATGATCGCGTTGCGATATCAATGTAGAAACGATATATTGTGCAGCCCTACAATTCATTATAAATCACTATAAAATACTCTTTTCCCCCCCGACCAAAATCCAGTATGTCATGGACGATAAACTTTAAAAGTGTGGTAATTACAACAGCAAACAGCATGTAACCCACAGCACAAGCAAAACAACAATCCCAGCATAGTTTCCTTGAGAATCCCACAGATAAGCCTCTCCGACATGCACCTCACAGCTGGTGGATACTAAACTCAGCTGAGCTCATCCGAAAAAATCCCATCCACAATTCCACCCAACCTTCCGTTCACAGAGAGACGCACCACAACATTATCTTATTAACCTCGCAAAACTTCTCTCAGATGTTCGCAACATGGCCAAGTAATTTACATGCTGGACGTGCCAGCGGTAGCATATGCTTGACGCGCTGGGTGCATTGCCAAATAAAATGGAGTGGTCATTATCATTCTTAATAGCATTCGGAGTTAAATCAATGTAGTTTTAATTGCGGCTGAAAAACTACAAGAGTCCCATGGTATGATGAGCCTGGGTCTGCTGATAGAGGACAGCGGTTGACCGGCGGGTGAGTGTTGAGGTGGGGTTGGGTTGGATTGGGGGTTAAAGGCTTTTCCTAACACTGCTGATCTCCGGCTCATGATGCGCAGAGATGGAGTGGCTTTCCATTAAGCCAAAAGTGGAATGAAGTAAAAAAATAAAACACGCACTCGTTTGTTTATTTATTTGGTGGTCTGTTTCTGATTTCTCACCGTCAAATAAAGAATGTAAATGATAAAACAATGTACTGTATCACCGGCGATATGACAAAAATCTCATTACATGATACAAGTCATCTCATATCCTGATAACAATGTATAGAATGATATAGTAACATTCAATCAATTAATCAATAGTTGACCAGATGTAAAGGACTTACCTTTTTGCACTTTAAAGTCTATACTCATTAGAGAATGTACTCGTTCACATATGATCATATAAAAATGTAGAAATATAAAATATTAATAAAGTATAAGACACTTTCTAAAAAAGGTCTGACATAAAATTAAAAATATTGCTAAATAAAACACAACCTTATTCATGTTTCTGACTGCATGAAAAAGTATTACCAATAAGTTTTTTGACATCACGAAATAAAAGATAGAGCATAATATGAGATGATAGCCTTTTTTTGTCCAAACTATATTAATTATCATATTGAATATATAAGTATATTAATTTTAAAGGGCACCTATTTTAGCCCTTTTTCAAGATTTAAGAGAAGTCTTTTGTGTCTCCAGAATGTGTCTATAAAGTTTCAGCTCAAAACGTCCAATTATTTATTATGCCTTTAAGAATATTGGAATTTCCTGCTTTAAACACAATGTTGCTGTTGTTGTGGCCTGTTCCTTTAATACTAGTTCTCCACGCCCACCATTCTCACATGCCTGTCAGAATGGGCCTCAGCTGCATCAGATAAACAGCACAGTGACAGACATGAAGGAAGCAGATCTCACGTAACGTTTGTGAGAAATACTACAGTAAGAACTTTACCAAGGATTATTTGATGTATTTGTTGTGGAGATAATTCAAGCCTTTCTGCAATGATGAGTCACACACAGAGTTAGCGCACATGCTCAGACACACGCACACATTTAACTTTGCACTGTGTTTGCACACAAATGTGACAGGATACACGTTAATATACACAGCTGTATGAATATCCCTTATGTAATGTACAAAATAAACCTATTAAACATCCACAAACTAGGATTGAAGCGTCTTCTTTTATAATTGTACTGATATGTAGCTGCGGTGATAAAGTAAAGATGGTAAAATGGCTGTAATTCATAAACACACACTGTTTTAAAAACATTTTAAACCTGTAAAACTCATTCTTGATCACATTTAATGAAGATTGATGATCACAGAGAGCTGAACAGATCTTTTAATCCCAGTTTCTTTGAGCACGTCCTGTCTTGTAGATATAATTACACGTGTTACTACAGAGACATGTTAATACGCAGCTGTCAATCAATTCAGTGGGTGGGGAAAAAATCGCACTAAACGTCACGTTGCGGTGGGCCTTAAAATGGGAGGGATTTGGATCCTATTTTAAAGTCAGGAAATTAAAAAAACAACAACAAAAAAAAGATTTATTTTCTTTATATCACCCAAATATGACTGTGGACACACTATATCTACACACAGTTCTGTCCAAACTTCTCACAAAAAATGATTTTCAGTCTTGCACACTTGACTTATTAGTGTCTTAATTTTAATCGTGTGTAAAAGGTGTTGGTAATAAAATAAAATGATACTCAATGTACTCTCTATATTGTTCTACTAACTTCTACTTGAAGGCTCAAGTATTGGCTGGTAAAATAAATGTTATAATAATAATAATAATAATAATAATAATAATAATAATAACTAGTCTGTCCAGTGCTTTAAAGAATAAATATATGGTTCATCACCAATCATTACTTTTACTAACATTTTATTATTTAATATCCTTAAAAATAAAAGTACTGTGCTACTTTTGCTCAGGGAAAGTTGGATTCATATTTTATTAGCGTATCTGTACTTCCTTCACCAGTGAGGTTTAGTCAACATTTGTCAATACATTATTGTTATAAAGATCTTTTTATTAAATCAACATTTACAAAGATTATTAAATATCATGTATATCAAATATCAAATAACAAATGTATTCCTCCTCATAATTAATGCATTAACTACATTTTATTGATGGGACCATATTGTAATGTTTTATCAATATAATTTCATATATTTGATGGAGAACAATTCCATCTGTATATCAGTAGCTGATTCTTAGAATAAAACTATTTTATTTTGTGGAAAAATATCTCCAGATTGAAATAAAAAAATATCATCTATAAGCGTCTATACATGTCCATGACTTTTACAAACTTGAACATAACACTAAAATATACAATTTTGCATTTAGGAAAAAAAGAACCATTGCTCATATGCACCAAATATAGACCATGAAGCTATGATTCATTTGTACTAAACCCCCATGTCTATAAATACACCACTTTTGCACAGGCATAAAGAGTACAACCCAACATCATCATTCACTCAGGGCAGAACTGATCACCTTCATTTAATTGAAATAAATGCATTGACTGCTTCTATTCCTGCCAAACATCTCATTGTCTTTAAAATAAAAACATAAATAAGGGAAGATTAGAAAAATATGACAGTGACAGAGTGTTAAATCTTGAGTTCTTTAAAGTGTTATAAAATGATCCTCTTGTTCTGAACACTTTGAACACAAGTTTTACAAAGTAGCACATGCACGACACATGCAACCCATAAACGAGGTCATATACACGCAGTTCAATGTTAAACAATCACCAATATTCAATGCATTATGTTGATGGAGCTGTCACATGATATTGATCTCAATCTGACCTCTACACACAAGACTACAAGCAACTTTTGTATGTGTGTGCGCGCTTTCCTGGCCTTAGTCTGGCCCGCATACGCTGCAGTGTGCAATGGTAGAAGGATCATTCACGTTGACACAGATGTGTTTAATGACAGCTGACGTGCTCGTCTTACCCGGAGAGTACAGTTTGGCGAGCTGTCGGGCCCCGGCGTGCTGTGGTCCCCAGCGAGGCGCGGTGCTGCGCGCGGCCACCCCGTGCTCATTCCCGTTCGGATCCTCCTCCGCCATAGACCGATGCCTGATCTCCGTCTCTGACAGTAACGCCGCCGCCATGGTCCCTTATGATGGCCAGTTTTCAGAGAAAATGCATTAATAATGACCCTGTATCGTGCATTTAGTAATTAATACACAGGGGTTCAGGTTTAGCGGTGAATGACACACCTTTCCTGGTAAACCCACTGAGGTTCCTACTTCAGCGAAACACACCCGGAACTAAAATACGCACGAACTGCCTGTCTGCCACTCCGCTATAATAAACAAACATACCGCGATAATTATTATTTACCTTGTTTCATCTCATGAGGCAAATGATAGATAATATTGCTCCCGGTGGGGACTCCGAGCAGCTCTTTAAACTGTCCGACAGCCTGAATAAAGTGAATATTCGCAAAACTTTTCCTCTGCTCGCTGCTGTGCTCTGCTCTTAGAGACCGTCGTAAAAGACGCGCTTATAGTGTGAGACGAAAAAGCCCTTTTGCTCACCGGCTGCTCTTATTTAAGAATTATCATAGCCAACAAAACGATTTTGATGTTTAACCAAATGTATGTTACAAAATCTGTAGGATTATACTGACGTTGTCCCTTAATGTCAGCGAATTAGGTCTGGGGTTTTACCAATGGTCCCTAACATCTCATGCGAGTCTATCATAGTGCTCGAGACGCTGATAAGAAACAAACGTCTCTAGTGAAATTATACGAGTACACATGACTACTGTGCTACCTGTTGATAAGAAATAGATAAGATAATCATGCTATCTCGTGTTCGCGTGTCTGTTTGATTATGTGCCGGCGATCACAGCCATGAACAATGATTTATAAATAATTCCACCAAACCCCAAATATAGCTTATAACGGTGTCACAAAAATATCAATTGTATTCAGTACACACGTTGCTTACATATTGTTTAGAAACAAGTCTGTCAATCATTATCCTATATAATGTTTTAAAGTGGATTTTTAAATGTAATTATAATTATATACTATTAATTAGTGTATTATAGAAAATCTTTTAAAGGGTGTTTTGTGAGGTTCTAAAGACTGACATCATTCTAGAACAGAGGTCGGGCGCCATATGTGGCTCTTCGACCAAAAATATGTGGCTCTCCAGCTGTCTCTCTTCAATAACATTTCAAAATTTCGAAATCAGTTTCCTATTGAAAATACAATTACAATTCCCTTTATATTGTATTTTCTACAGCAAAATGAATAAGAACTCGGTTTACAATAAAAGGACGTTTCAGCCATATGTGGTGCTGTGGTTTAACTTGAAATCGCGACAACAATAAAGAGCAAATTATATTTCGTACATTTCTGTGGTGCATTTCTATGGTAACTTTATGCACGTAAATTCAAACATTCATGAGTGGCGAAGGGGGAAAAAAATCTGTAAACTGTCCTTTCTTTATACATTGTGATGAGTCATATTTGTTTATTTTTGAGTTGTGCATGGACATAAAGATTTTGCTTATAAAGAAATAAAGGTTTTGTTGTATACACACACCTCATATGGCTCTTTAAAACTGCATTTGATTAAAAAAATCTGAAATGGCTCTTTGCTGAAAAAAGGTTCCTGACCCGTTCTAGAAGGACAGACAGTTTAACTGATTTGCTAAGATAACACATATCTCAAATATAATAATAATACAAAACACAATTTTTAAAATGGCTTATAATTGACTGTACCTTTTACAAACTACAATTACATAACACTGAAACACTATTCATCTGCACCAAATTTAGAACATGAATCTATGATTCATCCGCATTAAACACAACACGATGTGCTATAAATATGCTACTTCAGTTCCTCCAATACAAACATAAGGTCATCGTTTACTCAAGGCAGAACTGTTCACTTTTCATTTCATGGAAAATCAATTCTGAATAGTGACTGATTCTATTTCTGCCAGACGTTTCTTTGGCCTCCATTTATCCTTAAAATTCACACTGAGGTGATGTTAGTTTTATATTCGCACATTCGTTCAGTGGCAACTTGTGACACGGTCCCTATACTGTGTGGTTTCACACTCTACTTTGAATATTCGGTCTGAAATTACATGCAAGTATGACATCAAAACAATATTAGCACTATTTAATTGACTGTAAACAACCTTATACTTTGATAGTCACCGGCTGCTAATATTTATTCATTCATTTTCCTTTGGCTTAGTCTTTATTTATCAGGGGTCGCCACAGTGGAATGAACCGCCAACTATTCCAGCATATGTTTTCACAGCGGATGCCCTTCCAGCTGCAACCCAGCACTGGGAAACATCCATACATTCTCATTCACACACATACACTACGGCCAATTTAGCTTATTCAATTCACCTGTACCACATGTCTTTGGACTTGTGAGGGAAACTGGAGCAAACCCACACGAACGCGGGGAGAACATGCAAACTCCACACAGAAAGGAATGCATTCGAACCAGCGACCTTCTTGGTGTGAGGCCACAGTGCTAACCAGTGAGCCATCATGTCGCAAAATCCACACATGTTTGAGACAATTGTGGAGTCCATGAATATTAAAACTACTAAAGCACTAGCACAGTTAAGAGTGAGATTCAATAAGATCAGATGGTATGGATGATTCATGAAATCCAATTTTGGAGTATTTAGGAGTTACTCAGATGGTGTGCTGAACCCTGTTTCCCAAAGCGAACAGGTTCAGAGGTCCTCAGGGGCCCGTAGTGTATCGATGCGTTCCGATGGCTGATTTCTGGGAACAGCACCGACCTTCTGTCCGGCTCAAGTTATGAGACTCAGCGGCCGAACCAGCTGCTTAAACACATGGATGCAATTAAAGCAGAAACTGCACTGCTGAAAGAAGAAAGGCTACTTTAAATAGAGGTTTCTGTGCTTATTTCCCCGAGTCACAAACGTTAAATCATCTGGCCATCAGCACTCAGTTTTCCCTTATTTACATCACAACACAAAATATTGAGGGAAATGTGTAAGCTTTGTTTAGTTTGGCATTATGAATCAGATTTTCCTTCTGTCCATTTAAACCCAGATGAATAAATTCAAAGCAGTGCACTCATTCCCTTTATTAATCAGAGGTCGCCACAGCTGAATGAACCGCCAACTTATCCAGCATATGTTTTATGCAATGGATGCCCTTCCAGCTGCAACCCAACACTGGGAAACACCCATACACTCTTGCATTCACACACATACACTACGGACAATTTAGCTTACCCAATTCACCTATAGTACATGTCTTGCAAACTCCTCACAGAAATGCCAACTGACCCAGCCGGGGCTCGAACCAGCGACCTTCATGCTGTGAGGTGATCGTGCTACCCACTGCGCCACTGTGACACCACAGTGCACACATAACAAATGCAATTTTTATGTGATTTTTCGATCAAATTGAACTCATTTGACTTATTAATGATTAACAGGGCTTGACGAACATTTTTGATCACCAGTCACTGTGGCTAGTAGATTTCCAACATTACTAGCCACTCGCCATTTTCACTACCCACAATTTTGTTGTTGGGAAATGTTTTATTTGCATAAAATTTGACTTTGACATGACTTGATTGAGATTTTGTGTTATGTCCACATGCTTCCTCATTCATTTCACCTTTTTGTGTGTTGTGTGCACTCAAAGAAAGGATTACTGCTGCTTGTTCAAACCACTTGTTTAAAATGAGCTGAAACAACACAATTCTTGTCTTTTTTTAATGTTCAGTCCACTTAAATTTGTGAACCATTAATTTAACTTAAGCATTTTGTGTTGGGACAACATGAAGGAATTGTGTTGGTCCAACTACCTGGTTAGGGCATTTGTATTTCCCAGCATGCTTTGCGTGGGATTAAATTAAGAGAAGGAAATGTTGCTAATAAAAGTAATCTTAGGTGTTTAAAGTTAATAGAAAGACTAATTAGAGTTTAATCTTCACTTCAGTTTGAAGCTTTAGAAGAGTTTCATGTACTTTGAGTTCTGAGATTACCATCTTGCAGAAGCACCCATGCTTTCGGTGCTGGCAGCTTAAGTAGCAAAAATGCAATAACGGTCCTAAAATTAGTTCTGAGATCAGTCTCAATCAACTGTATATGCAAGTCATTAAATATGCTTAAAATGACTCTTTTAGTTTATTTAGGATAACTTCGAATAAAACGAAGACTTCGAAATGTACGACACAAAATAGACATGCATGGTATTATTAGAGCTTTGAGTTTAAGCTAAATAAAAATACAAATGTTTTTAAACTTTTATTTGATAAAATCATGCAGCTAATTTGCATTTAAATGTGTAAATAGTTTTTTTTTAGTTGTTGCTAAACAAATTTATTGGATGGAAATTTTGCCCTCAATTAAATTAAGTTCATCCAATGAGTTTTTTTTTTTTTTTTTTTTTGAGTGTATGAGCTTGCTCACGTCACTTTTCAGAGCTCAAAATTAAGGATTTACCAAATGCATCTCTGATCACACCAAAAATAAATAAATAAAATATTTCTTAGCCACAAATTTTAAATGTGTCAAAACAAGCCAAATCGAGCTAAGAAAACTACAATTTAAAAATTATTTTCAACCAGCCAAAGTGGCTAGTGGGAGTGACTGTCTAACCTGCCACAGCTGAAATCTACCTGCGTTTGGTGGGTTGGCAGGTGTTAATGTCAAGCCCTGATGATTCATTATTTCTGACTATTAATGATTTCTGACCATTTTTTATGTCACATAAAATCACCAAAAAGCTCGTTGATGTTTCAGAGTATATACAGGAATCAGAGAGTGAAATTCAATTCCTTTTAAGACCCTTTTTAAGACTCTTTCCATACATTAAAACCACTTTAGGTTTCAATTGGATACACTGTCAAGATTTTAACTTACAGTATATTTACTAAATATTAATGTAAGAAACTAATTCAAAACTAAAACATTATTCATATACTGAATAAAAACCTATGAAATCTAGCTAATTCAGCAGGTTGGCACCTATAGAGCTGCAGAAATAATGGTGTTGCCTTGGTTACTGCAGTAAACAAAGCAGCATGATGTCAAATCTAGCAAGATTTTATTGATTACATCAATTTCATCAACTACTCAGCATCCTGATATTCGCTAGTTTTAGGCTATTCTTAGATGTCTATTAGATTTTCACTGACAGCCCAAGTTTAGCCTTGTTTTAGCCAAGCTGTCTACGTTTAGATGTTTATTAGACAACTATTAAACACAAAACTGTTTGCTGGATATAGTGATCCAATATAAACCCACTCCCCATCTGGCAGATAAAATGTAATGTTTACAATATTTATTATAGAACTGCCTGACACATTACCACCTATAACCATATCCACTTGCATATAGACCATTTTGAAGGATGTAAACAAAAGCAATGCTCCCAACGCGTTTCCTGTTTTACATTTTTAATTTCTATCCCTTCCGAAAATCCCAAACGAGCCACATATTGATAAATAATGTTATGATAGCTGTTTTAACATTAAGTTATGACTGAATTGCCTCTTGTAACAGTTCTGAAATAGTTTGATAGCAAGCATGAACTGTTCATCGGCCAATAACATGACCACATTGAAATAGTCAGCACGATTTATTGACTGAATCTCTAAATGTAAAAATAAACCTCCGTCCAAGAGTTTTCATCCTTGTCATTAGAAGTTTTCCACCCTCCCATGCACATTGTATGTTTTATGAGCAGCATTACTGTAGCAGGCTGATATTTATTGTTAAATAGAAAGCATGACAAGAAGAATAGAGCTCACGGGGCATCAAGGGAGCGGAGCCACTCGGAGGAGTTCAGCCGCTTCAATACGCTTTATCCGCGCTTTGAAAGAACACTCACTTCAGATGCACAGATTCCCTTTATTCATGATTTATTTATTTGTTTATTTTCAACTGTACTAGTTTATTGCAATCTGGTTAATTCACATTTAAAAAGCAGACATCATCCAGTTGCACTGAAATCAATGATATTCATTTTTACAACATCCATAAGGCCCATGTACTGGAAAATCCGATCAAAACCATTATGTTTTTTATCTTTTTTTTTTCTTCTTTATATGTTTTTTGTCTTTTTTTACTGTAATTAGAAAAAGAAAATATATAACAATAATAATAGAAAGGAAAATATTACGACTGGCAAGCAATCACAGCACAGCACAAGTACCTATTTACTGCAAGAAATAAATGGTACAAATGAATCAACAAATAAAAAGGATATATGCATTGAAAAGAACTAAATTGGCACGTATGAAGGTTTGATACATGAAGCAACAGAGGACAAGATATGTATTTCTAGAGATTAAAATCAGGCAGAGGGTGTCTTTTCCTTGTTTTTTTTCATCTTTAGTCCTCTCCCCCCAAAAATCAAACCCCCCAAAAAAATAAAAATCAAGAAAAGCCAAAAAAGAACGGGGAGAAAATAAGGAACACACAACCGGGAAGAAGGGACGATAAAAAATACTGCACGTAGAATACCTTTTTCTCTCCATCTCCTATTTTTTTCCTCTCCTTTTCTTTTTTAATAGCATATCCCATTAATATTCATTCCCCACCGTTCGTAATAGCTGCGCCTGGTGGCGGAATCGTTAGAGTTTTACATGTGAGTAGCAAATGACACTTTGATTGGCTGTGATGTTGAAATGTTCCTCCCCCACCGGGCCTGGGTCGGGGTTCTAGGCTGAACCGGGAGTCCTGCGGGGCCCGGTCTCACTGTGCGTGCTGGCTCAGTGTGTGGTTCTGCAGGGGAACAGAAGAGAACACATGAGGAGAGAAATAATAAGCTACGTGCCCACACCTCCACCCGTCTCCTTCGCTCTCTCCCTCTATCCATCTCTCTTTCCATTTACCCACCAGGCCTGTCCATCCATCTCAAGGCTAGCAGTCCCACTTTGACAGAGGAGTTCAAGCTCTGAAGCCACGAGCGAACACCTTCCTTTCTTCGCCGTTTCTTTCTTCTCCACACCCTCCCATTAAATATTGGGCACGTGTGCACTGGCGAACCCATTCATCCACCCACACTTTTGTACCGGGCGGAAAAACACAACATTGGCCCTCCGTTTGATTTCGAGTGCGCTGATTTGTTTATGCTGGAGTCTTACACGCATGTTTATGAATCTTTTAAATCGCGGCATTGTGTTATGAGGCGCTTTTACTATATGGACTCATGAGAACGGAACATACATTTATAATCACATATCAAGGCTCTCTGTATTGAAAAGAAGGAGAAAAGTAGGAGACAAAAACAATACGTTAACCTGTTTAAAAAGGTGATGTTTTTTAAGACGATACCATGAAATAACCATTCTGAGCCCTCCATGAAACCTTGCAGTAAAGTTTTCCTAAAATAACCATTTTTTGGGCTTGTGTGTGGAGAATCTTTGATGGAATGTTCATATTTTTGGAAAGTTCCCAGAAGCAGATGTCATCATCGCTTTGTAGAACATTAGAATCGTTCTCATGTTGAGGGAAGTCATGAATCAAACCAAACAGCTACAATGGAAATCACTACAAAAGCAAAACGAAGCAAATAAATGAAAGACAAAATGTTTTTAGCACCATTAATGAAGTTAAAAACTAGGTAACACTTTATTTTGATGGTCCATTTGAGTATTAGTAGACTGTCTGCTTATTATCTGTTGATACTGCTAACTCAACAAACATTTAACTGACTATAAGAAACTTTGCAAGTACATGTCAACTTACACTAACCCTAACCCCAACCCTAATGCCAGTAAACAGTTTATTTATAATGAGAATTAGCTGGCATGTAGATGCAATGTAATTTAAATTCAACAAACATACCATCAAAATAAAGTAAAGTGTGACCAAAAACTGCTCAATGAAGAACAAACAACACAGTCAGAGTAAAAACTATTCAGAGGTGTTGGATGTATCTAAAAAAATATGACAACTAAAGAAATATTATACATAAAAATATGTGTATACTAATATATACTAATATATAGCTAAATGTTTTTTGTGTGATTGTAGGAAGACACTCTGCTTCTGTGAGTTAGGTATGGGTACATTTTGATTTTGGCAAACAAAATATAATGTTATATATGAAGAGTTTAGATGCAAAAACTTATAAATGGCGTCTGAAATTTTATCCTAAAATGAGCATTTTTATCAGGCTCCTGTGTGTAGGTTCAGTAATTTCACTTTAATGGCAAAGAATACGTTATTTTCATGGTCTTCAAAGTGAAATAACTCAACATAAACAAAGGAGGCTAGGAATAATGCTCATTTTCGATTGACATTTCTGATGGCACTTAGAGGTTTTTGCTTCTAAACTCTTCATATGTAAAACATTTTTAAAAATGTTGTCAATTAATTCACTAAATTTATACATTTAATTGCTGTGAAAATGCATCTTCTCAACCTTTTCATTATAAAGGACCAAAAGCATTTTTAAAGGACCAAAATCATTTTTTGAAGAGATTATTCTATAAGCACTACAAAAACAGATGTGCACAAAGAAAGCCATAATGGTGGAAAGAGGAGGAACAATGACCTAAAAGCGTGATCATGTAAACAGATCAATCAGCCGTTGCGTGAGGGCTTGAACAGGAGCAGATATGCACAGGCTAAATGGTTATTGTGTTGCTGCTGTCTCTCGGCAGTGCTGCTTTTCCGCATGCTTTTCCCTGGACCATAAACCCAATTCCCAGAGAAGAGCCGGCAATCATCCCACTTTCCCTCTCAAAGCTCCTTTCCCAGATTAATCTCTCCAAGAGAGATAGGCTGTGGTTTTTATGCCCCGATAAAAAAAAAAAATCGGAATGGGGGAGACAAATCTGAAGGATTAAACATGGTTTTTGGTTGATAAATACTTATTCTTCAGCCTCTTATCATAGTGCACATATTTCGCAAATGATTGCTGGTGAAAGAAGGGGATGGGCAGTTCTATCTGAGGAAGGCCAAACCACTGGGTCTTAAAACCCCAGACCGAATCAATGGCAGCCTGTCAGGGGATGTGCGTCTCGCGTCCTCCTTCTCTTTCCATCCTGTCCTCTCTCTCTTTTCCACCCCTCCTGCATGGAACAGAGAGGAGACGCACACATGGAGGGCTCTTGAGCGAGGAGACGCATCTCTCTGGGAGCCACTGACCCCATTATGAGAGCAAAGCACTTCTCCTTTAGCGTGACGCTGCCTGCGCTGCTGTGCCCCTTCCAGCAGAGGCCAGCCTTGTCTATATCTCACTCGGAGCTATGGAGAGGAGAACGAGACGGAGGTGCACATCGGACAAAACCCAAACATATTGCAAATCATTTGTCCTCATCACCAAGCACCTGTTTCACATATTGGAATTACAACAAAACGGAACAGGAAAAAGCAACGGCACGGTGAAACGATCCTGGGACTCGCATGACAATGAGCAATGAGTCAATACGGCGTACCTGCCCGCACTGTCACATGCGCACATGTCAGGAGCAACTAACGACCCAATTTACCCAAACCTGCCTTAGCCGAGTCCCCAAGAATATGCTGCTGCTCAATCAATTATCAGTTATTCCCCACAAAGCCAAAGTCAATCCTCACCTGCCGCAGAGCCAAACGCAGCTCAGCCACTGTCGTAATATAGCTGATGCCACAGCTCTACGTGAGACCAAATTAACATCTGGGTCGCCTATCTTTTCATTTAGGCTGATGATGGTAACAACAAAAACAATAACAACACTAATAACAGTAATAATAATCTCAAGTCATTTCATTTCAATTCATTCGATACTGCTGCTGATCAAGTTTATGTGTCCTAAATGACGAATTAACTATTTCACATTACAAGACAGATTATTTAGGTTTTGATTGGTGAATACTGGGACTTGGATTTGCTAAAACACTGCCAGTTTTGTGTCAAATCACCTCCTTTTTTGTACATTATACATTAACACCAACCACTATAAAAACAAACCCAAAAAGTACTATAAAGATACACAATGCCTGACAAAAGTCTTGTCGTCGATCCCAGTTGTAAGAGCAACAAATAATAACGGTACCCACATGGACCCAAGATTCTCATAGAAATCAGTTAAGTTTGGTGAAGAAAAAAATCATGGTTTAGGGTTACATTCAGTAATGGGGGCGTGCGGGAGATCTGCAGAGTGGATGGCAGCATCAACAGCCTGAGGTATCAAGACATTTGTGCTGCCAGTTACATTACAAACCACAGTAGAGGTCAAATACTTCAGCAGTTTAGAGCTCCTTCTCATACTTCAGCCTCCACAACAAAGTTCCTAAAAACAGCAAAGAAGGTCAAGGTGCTCCAGGATTGGCTAGCCCAGTCACAAGATATGAACAATATTGAGCAAATCTAGGGTAAGATGAAGGAGGAGGCATTGAAGATGAACCCAAAGAATCTTGATGAACTCTGGGAGTCCTGCAAGAACGCTTTCTTTGCCATTCCAGATGACTTAATTAATAAGTTATTTAAATCATTGCAGAGATGTATGGATGCAGTCCTCCAAGCTCATGGGAGTCATACACAATATTAATTCTTTTTCCACTGCATCATGACTTTATATTCTATACTGTACATTATTTCTGTTAAGTGACAAGACTTTTGTCTAAGCTAAGTCAGACCTTACTGTCTTAATTAAATAATTAAAAATCAAGGCATGATCATGTTTTATTTTGGTAAATAAGCCTAATCTAGAGGCCTTTGCCTTTCATATAAGCCACTTCTGATACCAAATCATCAACTAGAAGTCAAGTTATTATTTGCTGTTCCTAAAACTTTGATAGGCGACACGACTTTAGTCAGGTAGTGTATAAATAAACTAATAATAATAATAATAATAATAATAATAATAATATATGTTTACATTTAAGTCTAACTACACTTTTATTTATATGGTATCTGAATAAATAAGCTTTCCATTGACGTATGGTTTGTTGGGACAAAACAATTTTTGGTCGAGATACATCTCAAAGGGTAAAAAAATAATAATTATAAGCAATTCAGATTACATTTTGATAGATTTATGGAAATACTGTAAATGCACTAAATATCTTAATAGAACATAACCTTTACTTAATATGCTAATGATTTCTGTCCTAAAATAAAATCATTTTGATTTATACAATGTTATTTGGCTCAAAACAAATTGGTTATTTGACCCCCCAAAATTTACCCCTGATCCAGGCTCACATATGGTGGAAAGCAATTGTGTATAATAACATGCATCTGTTTACTGTACTGTTGCATCTTTGTTTCTTCTTGCAAATGATGCATAAAGATCAAGTTTAGATGAGTCTACACATTTGTGTCAAGATTGGGAGTGTGTGTGTATGGTCTCCCCCAGGTTGTCAGGGTTGTGTGGAGCTGTATTGATTTGGAGGTGGAGGGACAGAGAGGCAGTGTTGTTCCCTGGGGTCTAGGGTTACACCAGCACTGCAGTGGCCTGATGGAAACTGCACAGCAGGAGTGGAGGGGTGCGGGGAGCCTGACCCAACATACAGTACACAACCTCATTCATACACACACACACACACACACACACATGGATCCTTCACTAAAACAAAAGACATGTGCTCAGACTCCCCACACACACATGGCTACTAGACATAATCAACATCCACCGCTCGGGTTATTTCATGATCTCCAGCATATACGAGCCACTGCGGTCTCATACATCTGCTCTGTCTAATCACACACACTCAGAAACACAACACACTGTCGCACTTCAGCTGCCCAGCGCACACAAACACACACCCCCAACACATCTATTTCCATCGCTCCGATATCTCTCTTGAAAGATGGCAGCTGATGTGTGGGCGATCAAACCAGCAACACTTGTTTAAATTAGTTAATCAGTGTGTTGGAACAAACACATTTTCAGGCCGGTCGCAGTTTGTTCTCTTCATCCGAGCGCGTCGTCGGGGGCAGCACTATTGATTAAGCCGCAGGCGATCGATCGCCAGAATAGTGTGTGTCTCTGAATCTGATAATGACTCGCAATATGACATCAGTGCAATGCAGCTGTAATTGATATATTCTTGAAGGGGGAAGTTAGAGCAAGAGAGGTGGGCAACACTGACTGTTTAAACAGCCGTGGAAGAGCTGCGACTGGATGTGTTATCACTATAAACTGTCTGTATTAGTGTACACTGCTACAAAAAAGAGATAACTCACTCAAAAAATTATTCCCATCCTTGTTTCAGACCTTTATGAGCTCTAAAGAAGATATTTTGAAGAAAGCTTGAAACCTGTAACCATTGACATTGATAGTAATTGTTTTCCAATGGAAGTTAAATGGCTACAGGTTTTCAGCCTTCTTCAAAATATGTTCTTTTGGGATTAACAGAATAAATGTTCGAAGTCACTTGAGTAGGGCTGAACAATTAATCGAAAAGTAATTGAAATCGACATTCAGAATCTATAATCAATCTAATTTTTACAATCACTTTCCCCAGCGCATCTAGAGTCACATGACCTTGCTTTATTAAAACTACTTTATACTTCTATGTCGAATGCACAGGTGAGTATGGTCCGGTGCAGCCTTGTGCGGTCGCATACGCGTGCATCCTTTAAAAAATGTAACTACACATCGCAAATTTGCACTACATTGACAATGATTGAAAGATGCGCCAGAGATGACATATTTTCCATTAAAATAAAATAATTATTTATATTAAAATCTTTGTTTACAGAAGATGCAAGAAATGTTTCAAATATTATTTACAGGATATACAAGAGTTATTTTATTTGGAAGTGACACTGCTCATTTTCTACTTTATTCATTCAATCATTTTCTTTACTGCTTAGACCCTTTATAAATCTAGGGTCGCCACAGCGGAATGAACCGCCAACTTATCCAGCATATGTTTTACACAGCGGATGCCCTTCCAGCCACAACCCATCATGGGGAAACACCCATACACACTCATTCACACACATACACTAAGGACAATTTAGCTTATCCAATTCACATACTGTACACCACATGTTTTTGGACTTGTGGGGAAAACCGAAGCACCCGGAGGAAACTCACGCCAACACGGGGAGAACATGCAAACTCCACACAGAAATGCCAACTGACCCAGCCGGGGCTCGAACCAGCAACCTTCTTGCTGTGAGGCAATTGTGCTACCCACTGCGCCACTGTGACACCCTATTTTCTACTTCTAATATGAAGTAGTATAAAATAAAAACATTGAAAATAATTCATTTTGTTTCCAAAAGTGCAATTTATTTATTTTTGACTTTTTGTTTATAAGAAAAAAAGTGCCTGTTGGTTTCAGGCAATGTGCGTTTTATTTCAGTTGTCCAACGTTGATGTTCAATAAATAATCATAGGTAATAGATGGTGTGTGTTTCCTTCAATTATTTAAAAATCAAGTAATGCACCATTTAAAAATCTCTCACTTGTAATATGTGAGTATATTTCATTTACAAAACTTCTCTGTGAATTATAAGGGGCAAAAAAATAAATAAAATTAATACAATTATCATTAATCGTAATAGAGTTAAAAATAATCGAGATTTTGATTTTAGGCCAAATCGCCCAGCACTTGAGGGTGATTTAATATTATTATTTTTGGGTGAACTATCCCTTTTAGTTATAAAATATAGAACACTGTTTCCAGGTCCAACCATCTATTCAGATAAATTGAGAAAACTCTCAATATCCATTTAATATTACTGTTTAGTCATATCACACATTAAATCAGTCTCTGGACATGCTGTATTCCAGACACCAATATTTTAATGATTTATGAAAGATGAATCACCGTCTGACCATCTGAGACTAGACATGGATATAAACATCATGATTATGATTTTCAATAGTATTACAGCACACTGTTAGCATTAGTACCATTTGTTTTGTTTTTGGCATCTACTATAGTATTTGAACCCTGATTTATGAGGTCGAACTCAACAAGCGGATAGTTTGGTATGAGAACTTGAGCTTCCGACTATATCGAACAAGACATAAGCCTTTGTTGCGACAGAAACGCGACAACTTCCTAGCGATTTCAAGTGCCGTTTTAGTAGTTTTATTTGTGATGTGCATGGTGTGACGTGAGGAGGGCACAGCGTAACGCACAGAACAGCCTCTATTCCAGTTCCCCCCTTGGCTTGGCGACGGAGCGGGGGGAGGCTGTGCGCTGGGCAGAACAGCCCCTGCAAGCTCAGTCAATATCTACGCTGTCATTGTTTTCCTAAACTGGTTATAAAAGAGAGGCTAAATCCTGCGGAGCTGTGCACTCCTGGGAAATATGGCCCAGTCACATTACTGATGCAGTGACTGCGAGACTGCTGCACTCACCGAGGGGGAGGAGGAGGAGAGAGAAGGGGGGTGAAGCGGAGGGGAGATAAAGATAAAGGAAAATCAAATCTACGTTTCCCTACACAGCCTCTTTCACACACAGAGCATGCACATACAGCCGGACCGAGCGGCTGTCATGTCACTTTCAATCAGGGCTGTTGGTGTGTGTGAGCGTGTGTGTGCCGCAGGGCCCCTGGCTCCGGGCTCCATGCTGCCCCCTGGGGACGGTGCAGTGTCAGTGAAACTCTAATGTGTTGGCTCGTTCTGCAAGAGCGAACAGAGAGAGAGAGAAAGAGAGGAAAGAGTGTTTTGGAGAGGATGGCCATTCTGACAGTAAACTGTTTTTTTTTTGTAACAGGATTCTTTGGCATTACTGATGATGACCATGAGATGACCTCAGATCAATGGAGCTAATAATATGCCAAAACAATCTGAATTTGAATTATGTTCATTTGAATTATTGACAATTTTAATTTAATAGATCTGAATAATTACACAAACTACTGAAAATAGCTGACCCCCGACAGTCAGTTTGCAGAAGAATTGTGTCCTCCTGAGCCTCACATCCACCAGTAAACTCACGCAGCTCTGTGATTGGCCAAAATGCTTGGTTTGACTTTTTGGTGATCGTCTACTCTTCCCTGTTGATGACCCCTGACCTACTTTCTGCTGAATTTTTGGTTTTGAATTTTAGGATACTGAATCTGATGTACTGAATTTCTTCATATTGAAAATTTTAAACTGTATTTTTACAAACTGGATATCTGCAGTCTATGAATTCAGAACACAAAATAGTTTAAAAATACATCTAGAAAAAATTCTGCCTTGAAAAATTCAGTTGTCTTACATTTCAGATGTTCAATATACACGTTATGAAATTCAAATTAAGAAATTCAAAATTTTAACGGCATATAAAAATTCAGATTTATAAACTGTCAATCACTCAAATGAACACAATTCAAACTCGGATTGTTTTGGCATATTATTAGCTCCATACAGATAAGAGTAAATCGGCCCTCTGGGGATGCACATAAAGGTCTTGATATATATATATATATATATATATATATATATATATATATATATATATATATATATATACATATATCATTTAAAATGATATTTTTTGATATTTATATAAATCTAATATATTTATATAGTTAAAAATATATATACACACACACACACACACACACACACACACACACACACACACACACACACACACACACACACACACATATATATATATATATATATATATATATATATATATATATATATATATATATATATATATATATAATATAAATAATAATAATTAAAAAAATTTATGCAACGAAAATGTATTTTGAGTAAAACACAGTGAGTGATTTTATTATTAATCAATTTATTTATTTATTAAATTATTAACTTTTAAATATGTTTTTCAATTATATTTACGTAGAAATAATTATTAATATTATAATAATATTATTTGAACTGTTTGTAAATAAAAATCCCACCTCTCTCTATCTCTATATATATGCTGTTGTATTTATACTAAAACTAATAAACTTATATATTTATTACATACATGATCTCCCTCTCTTTCTCTATATAATATAATATAATATAATATAATATAATATAATATAATATAATATAATATAATATAATATAATATAATATAATATAATATAATATAATAGGAGAAAGAGCCAATGGGCACTACAGTATAGTCTTACTCACACATACAAATGAACAGACATTGTGTCTCAGTGCTATGGGTTTTCTAAAGTGCTCTCTGCTGCGTCTGTCTGCTGTCTGTGCAGCTAAACACAGACAAGGAGAGGAAATCCTGGAGCTGATAATAATAATATGAAAAGAAGGTTAGGAAAGAAAAGGAGCATGAATGAGATAGAGAGAAAGAGAGAGTAAAGTTGTCAGAAGCAGGGGAGAGAGAGAGATCGAGTGTGTGTGTGTGTGTGTGTGTGTGTGTGTGAATGAGTATGAGGTGGTGGAAGGGTTGCCAGTGCCGCTTTGCTCTTAGGAAGCGAGTCTGTCCCTCTCTGCTCCGTTTTTAACACAAAATGAAAAATCACCTTTGCCGCCTGGTGCACTTTAGAGTAGCTTATTTTTAGAGCTGCTTGACAGTCTTCCAATGGCCGGAGACTAGCAGATGGGCTGTCTTAAAGCTTCATATGCTCCCAGCTCTCACCTCCCAGAGACAGGAAACTCACTTGGGAGTGTGCTACAAATAAATGCCCCCCTGCCCTGCCCCTGGATTCCCTCATCCCACCTACTCACACCATTCTCCACCCAGAGACTGCCTGTGCCCGAATTTAGCAGCTTCCCTGCAACTACGTCCTGTAGTACTGAAGTGAACTACACCCTGTGTCACTGTCCGGCTGCTCTGCTCTTTCTGGAGGCATGTGTGTGTGTGAATCTGAATGAACCAAAATGAAAACGTAAATATGCTTATGACAGATGACCTAATTACCTCATTGAGTTAGAAAGCAAGAGGTGTGGACTACAGCTCAGACGATTACAGCAACAAAGCAGCATTTATTTTGATTAAAAATTATATAATACAAAATATTAATGATGTAAAAAAATCTAATCAAATGAAGTGCCTTTTTGTGAATATTTATTTTTACAAATGACTAATTAATAGTGTGATTATTAGTGTGATTCAAAGCTACATTTGCAGTCAGCAGATCAGAATCAACTCTGAAAGATCACGTGACACTGAAGTCTGGAGTAAGGATGCTGAAAATGTAACTTTAAATTACACTAATAAAAAATGTTGCTCTGATTACTATCAAATTTTGTGAAAAATGTAAAATAATACAATTTTAAATTATTCTAAGTTACTTAAAGTACCATAAATAATTATATAGTTATTAATATATATATATATTGAAATAGTTGATTAGTTCATTATTAATTGCGTATAATGGTTACAAAAGTAATCTGTATAATTCAGTTAATCAATGACTAGGGCCAGACAGAATCTGCAAACATTTTTTGCTATTTCTGTGGAGAATTTTGTAAAAAAAATCTGTGGATTTATGCAGAATGATTTTGGAAGTATCATAAAAAATAACACCTTCTTAACTTTTATTTAATGTTTACAATGCAAATACAATTAGATCCACTTATTTGGTAAACAAAGCAAGTCTCTCGTTTAATATATCTACTGAAGGACAGAAAATATTACTGTACAAACTGCATTGAAAATAAATCATATGAACATTTTTATATTAGTCAATAATATTACTGAGATTAATTTAAAAACTCAATAAATATAAAGTTACACACACAAGTAAACAAAAAGACAGGCTAAATGGGCTAAAAATCTGCGGATTTCTGTATGTGCAGATTTCGTGTGAGCCTGTCAATGACCTATATAAACAGTAGGTTATAAATTAACTGAATTATACAGATCACTTTTGTAGCCATTATGTACAATTAATAATGGATATAAAAATATTTGCAGAATGGGTAAAGCACATTGGAACTGAAATACCTGATGGGACGAGGCTCTGAGTAAAATAAATGGATCCACTACTTGCGCATGCCCCAACCTTATACAATTTAAAACTATTCATCAGGTCTATTACACAAAGTGTAGACTCTCAAAAATACAGATGAAGTCAGAATTATTAACCCCCCTGAATTATCAGCCCCCTGTTTATTTTTTCCCCCAATTTCTGTTTAACGGAGAGAAGATTTTTTCAACACATTTCTAAACATAATAGTTTTAATAACCCATCTCTGATAACTGATTTATTTTATCTTTGCCATGATGACAGTAAATAATATTTCGCTAGATATTTTTCAAGACACTTCTATACAGCTTAAAGTGACATTTAAAGGCTTAACTGGGTTAATTAGGTTAACTAGTCAGGTTAGGGTAAATAAGCAAGTTATTGTATAACGATGGTTTGTTCTGTAGACTATCGGAAAAAAAATATAGTTTAGAGGAGCTAATAATAATGACCTTAAAATGTTTTTTTTTTTTAATTTAAAACTGCTTTTATTTTAGCCAAAATAAAACAAATAAGACTTTCTTCAGGATAAAAAATATTATCAGACATACTGTGAAAATTTCCTTGCTCCGTTTAACATAATTTGGGAAATATAAAAAGAAAAAAAAAGAAAAAAAAAATCAAAGGGGTGCTAATAATTCTGGTTTAAACTGTATATCCTGATATTGGCATGGCAACCTATTACTACATACTTTGAAAAAATGAAGACTCTCTCCTTTTACTGATCTATATAAGGAAATTTGTGCAAACAGGTTTAAATGTGATCACTAATATTGTTTGACACTAGACATTTGTAGAAGACCACTATAAACATGTCAGATAATTGATTTGTGTTATCATGTAGGTATTTATTTATTTGAATTATTTTTATAATTTATATTGTCTGACTGCAAATGTGTACAATTAAAATTTCAAAAATAAAAATGTAAGCATTAAAAAGTCTTAAATTCCCTAAGATATAGTGTTGTAGGTCCTAAATCATTTTAAACAGGTCTTAATTTTCCTATGTGCATTTTAAACAAGTCTTATTTTTCCTATGTGCAAGTAAGAGCTCACACAATCCCCCCAGTTTTAGTTAATTTGGATTCATGGACATACTTTATTTCTCAAGTATCACAGAGAAGAAAATGCAGGTGATATCAGTCAAAATCAGTATTGGCGTTTTGTTCTCTCTTAAAGGTGCGAAGGGAGAGATTTCACTATGACTGACCTCCTCTGACCCCTGTGCTCCAGAGCGGCCTTTCACATTCATCATACACACACACACACTCAAGTCCAATGCCACCACACAAGCACTGTTTACACTCATACATACTGTATATCCAACACTGGTATGCTTCTGTCAAGCACCAGGTTGCCAAATGAATACTAAATGTACAGGGGATTAATTATACAGTGATGATGTACATAAGCAACTTGATGATGTAATCTTCAGTAACAGACTACTAGCGCGGGCTCTAAAAGTCAACATAAGCTGTCGGCTGTCTTTAATATAACATTTGACACATTCTGCAGACATCAAACAGCAACGAAAGACTAGCATACAGACGAAACCATACCATTTTTAAAATTAAAAAAATAAACCATTCAACTAAAGAATCCTGAAAAACATTTACAGTATTTAAAAAGTACTTAGAACCATAGCTGCTTTCAAGATTACTCACTGTAAAACATTGGTCACTGCCTTAAAAGTTTATTCAAACTTGTATTACATTAAACTGCCTTAAAACAATGTATTTAACAATAAAAGAATATATAAAAATGGGGTATATGCACAGCTACTGTTTTTCAGCCACCAATACTCTTTCTTCTAAACCGTAAATGTTGTGTTTTATTGTTTTGGTTTGGGTTTTTTTAGTTCACCAGAAGCGCTTGAGCTGGCTTCCTGAAAGTTAAAAGTCTTTGTGCATGCACCCAATTGAAATATGCTTAACTTGTTTGACTATTTTAAATGAACAAATGAATTAACAAATTAACAAGTTTGTCATGACATATTGATCATATAAATATGTACAGCATAATAATAACTGACCACTAAAATAGGCAGAATATTAGGCCAGAGGTTCTCAAACTTTTCAGCCTGCGACCCAAAAAATAGTAATGCCTGTGCTTCGTGAATTCCTGCGACCCCCACATTCCTCGGAAGTGATTAGAAACTTACAATTGATGCACAGACAATAGGCCTATATAACACAAGCATATTGACAACACAATACAGTGCAACAGTCTAACAACCATAGGCTATAATTTAAATAGTAATTTATTAATTAATTTAATATTAACCTCAGCTAAAGAGACTGGTGGATACAACATTTTCGGCACAAGTCTATTGTTGGTTTAATTTTGGAGACCCCCATCATGATCATCCCCAATGTTCAGTTCCTGTATTTGTTTTTAATGTGTTTGATTGCCATAAAGGTGTCAGAAATTTTAGCCTGGTGCTATAAAATCAATCTTCTGCAGCTAACACTATTGCTGTGTTGTTAATCTAACGTAAACACACCAATCCTATGAAAATAAATTAAAACGCTGATTGGTTTTTATTTGCATGTTGTTGTTTTTTTATGTAATCATTAATTACTATTTTTGTCTTCTGTGGGTTATGGATAAAATATGGCAATTCTAATAGTTTAATAAATTTTACTTGACATTTGGAAATCACCAAGCAACCCCCTATCATTGTCTTCGACCCCCCAGGGGGTCCCAAGTCCCACTTTGAGAACCACTGTATTAGGCTGCATTTACACTGCAGATTATAATGGTTAATTCCAATTTTGTGACTGTATCTGATTTTTTTTCACAACCTGCTTACATCATCTTTTAAAAGTGACTTGTATTCAATGACTGACCGCTGATAATAAAAGAGTGCTCTTTTCTCCATTCATGCATTTAATCTGTTTGCAGGGTTTAATTTTTTAATTTTCTTTTTGACAAGTTGTTTTACTATTAGTTTATGACAGAAAAGTTCTCATTTCGCCATTTTTTAAGAGGCTTTTTTAAAGCAGTAGAGATTTTAATGTCATGTCCATGGCGTGATTTATGCACGTTATGTATGCAATAGTTATTAGTTTATATTGTTTACGTGGTGGATGTAGTGCTCGTGCTCTCTCATTAACATGGTTAAATACTTGTGCTACATGACAGTATAATATCTATAGTCCTAATGAGATTTAAGGTTTGGAATTCTGCTGAAGTCTGTTTTGAAAACATCAGAGTTTACATCATTTGCTATGTTTTTTTAATGATGAGTGACTCGCATTGACAGGTGAAAATCTGATCTATCTGCTTACACTGCAGACACGAGGATCCGATTCACATAGGTTAAATATCCACATATGTACAAGGCCTGAATCTGATTTGAGTAAATCGGAATCCATGTGATTTTTTTACTGCTTACACATGCATGAGCCATATCCGATCTGTGCCACATGGGAGATTTGGTCGCTTGAACGATGCAGTGTAAATGTAGTGTTAAAGAATATATTTAAATATTTTAAATCGTAATTTAAGTTTCGGAATTATAATTTCACAACATTTCTACTTAAAAAAAATAAAATAAAAATAAAGCAAATGTAATAATAATTCAATAAATTCCTGATAAATAAATATCAATGTCAAATGATTTTACCATTCTCTGTGTTTAAAATTCTGTAGTACAATACTGTTTATTCATTCATTCATTCATTCATTTTCTTTTCGGCTTAGTCCCTTTATTAATCTGGGGTCACCACAGCAGAATGAACCGCCAACTTATCCAGGATGTGTTGTTTTACACAGCGGATGCCCGTCCAACTGCATCCCAGTACTGAGAAACATGCATACACTCATTCACACACACACATACACTATAGCCAATTTAGTTTATTCAATTCATCTGTATCGCATGTCTTTGGACTGCGGGGGAAACCGAAGCACCCGGAGGAAAGCCACGCAAACATGGGGAGAACATGAAAACTCCACACAGAAATGCCAACTGACCCAGCCGGAACTCATACCAGCAACTATTTTGCTGTGAGGCAACAGTGCCAACCACTGCGCCACCATGTCATACTATACATGTAAAGTAATTTATCTGTCTTTAATGGATGTACTACTACTGTAGCTTTGTTTACCAAACAAGTGGTTGTGAAAAACATATGTTTTACGCAGCGGATACCCATCACTGGGAAACACCAATACACTCATTCACACAGATACCTATGGACACTTCAGCTTATCCAATTCACCTAAAGCGCATGTCTTTGGGCTGTGGGGGAAACCGAAGCACCCAGAGAAACCCATGCAAACACAGGGAGAACATGCAAACTCCACACAGAAATGTCAACTGACCCAGACAAAGCCCGAACCAGCGATCTGTTTAAAATATGTATTAAGATTTATTAAACCGTTAAGACCAAAACTGTGAAGATTGGTTAAATAATATGATAAGCCGAATTATTTGCATTGATTTTAGTTTATTTTCAGGTTTAAATTTGATTTCGAATGAGATTTCTGTAGGTTTAGTGGTTCAGTCAATTTGACTTTCTGTGTTCTATGATTTTCTGCTCTTCACTGTCAATAAACACAGTTAAATCTACAATTTCACACTGACTAAGTGGTTAGGACAGATCATTTGGATGTGTGTGCGTTTTGAAAAATGAACATGTTGTTCTTTCTCTTCTAAGAATACTAAATCTCACAAATTCTGTGAGCATCAAAACAACAACGCGCAGACATAAAGAAAACAACACACGCATGCATGCACACACGCTTGTGTCTTTGGCGAGATCTGTGGAGTGTAGAGGTTCGAATGTTAGATGAGCTCGGTGGCCTCACTAGAGCCGTGTCATGGGTGATAGCACTGCGCTAGGCTAACACTAGGCTACGCTACGCTAGCTGTGTTCTGCCACTCAGAGATGCACTCAGAGTACAACACGCTCTCTTTCCATGTCATAGCCTCACTAAAACCCTCCCTGCTTCCCCTCAGGGAGGAGGTTTTGACTCCAAAGCAGCCCTAAACTAAGAAAGAGCGAAAAAAAACGCATTACGCGGTGAACGCTGCGCCGTGCAGAGAGAAAGAGAGAGAGGGCTAGTGTGTGTTATCTACAGCCAGTCAACGTCAACACTTTGTTGTCACAACGATATGTGAGCCTAGCAGGCCGAGTGTGAGCGCGAGCGAGGAGGAAAAGAGAATAGGAGAGTGTGTGAGGTGTGCTGTCAGAGCTGTGTGATTTATAGAGTGTGCTGTCAGACTCCAGCTGCTGAACCAAAGTGTCAGGTTGAGAGAGACCCCTACCAGTGTCTGTGTATTGAGAGAAAGAGAGCGAGGGAGAGAATGAGGAGGCAACTTTAAAAAGGCCACATTTTACACGTCTTTTTATCCTTGTGAAGTTCATTTGCATGTGAAACCAAGGCTTTTTTGTTCTATATTGCTATTTTACAAGATCTGTCCTGCCCGTGTGTGATCTGTCAGAGATGAAAGGCTAAAATGTATCATGATGACAATCTAAAACTAATTTAAAATAAGCAAAAACAAATGTCAATAAACTAATTTATTTAATTGAAATTAAACAACAAAAAACTGACCGCTTTGGTCTTAAGTGATTGATAAGCCCACATGGAATTCGCATTAAAACTTATTTTTGAGCCATCTTTCAATCTATGTACTAATGCACAGGTCTCAAACTGGATTCCTGGAGGGCTGCAGCTCAGCACAGTTTTGCTCCAACCCTAATCAAACACAGCTTATCCAAATAATCAAGGTGTTCAAGACTAGCAGGTGTGAGTTGGAGGTGGTTGGAACTAAACTATGCAGAGCTGCGGCCCTCCATGAATTGAGTTTGAGACCATTGTACTAATGTAAATGTGTGCAAATATACTTTTATTTATTTTTCTATTAATTTCTAATATTTCACTCCCTCACTTACTTTCCTTTGTCTTAGTGCCTGCTTTATAAGGGGTTGCCACAGCAGAATGTGCACAATTTCTAATATTTCAGTAATATTATTGAATAATATGCATATTTTTAGATGATGTACTATACTTTCATTCATTCATTTTCCTTCGGCTTAGTCCCTTTATTCATCAAGGGTCACCATAGCGGAATGAACCGCCAACTTATCCAGCATGTGTTGTTTTACACAGCAATTGCCCTTCCAACTGCATCCCAGTACTGGGAAACATCCATACACTTATTCACACACACATACATTACGGCCAATTAAGTTTATTAAATTCACCTGTATTGCATGTCTTTGGACTGCGGGGGAAACTGAAGCACCCGAAGGAAAGCCACGCGAACATGGGGAGAACATGTAAACTCCACACAGAAATGCCCACTGACCCAGCCGGGACTCATACCAGCCACCTTTTTACTGTGAGGCAGCAGTGCTAACCACTGCGCCACTGTGTCGTACTATACATGTGAAGTAATTTTATCTGTCTTTAGTGGATGTACTACTACTGTAGCTTTGTTTACCAAACAAGTGGTTGTAATTGGATTTGCATTATAGGGCTTAGACAAAAGTGTGTGAATTGTATGTTTTACTGTAAAATTCAGCTCCTATAATTCTCAAATCATTTGGTATAAATCTGCAGATTTGTTTTTTCAAAACTCTGTGCAGAAAAATCAAAACAAGTTTGACAATTCTGTCTGACTCTGGTGGTAAGTAGGCATGGGCCGGTATAAGATTCTGACAGTATGATAATGTTGGATAAAAATCACGGTATTGTGATTACTGCTCTAAAATATATTCTTTTTAAATGTCTGGGTAAAAAACAACACATTTTTTCTCCTTAGAAAACAGTATATTTTATTTTTTCGAAAGATTTAAAATATTTTGTAGCAGTAAACATATCAGGCTAGATATTCTGCTGTCATCTTTAGTTTAACAGAGATTTATTTAAACACAAATTTATTTAAAATTTAAAATGGCATCTTTGAAATATCTTTTCTGCTGGAGATAAAATAAATATATAAATAAAAAATAAATAAAAATAAATAAATAAATAAATAAATACATAAATATTACTCATACCTTTGGAACGCTATTACTGAAAATGCTGGCAGTTTTAAAACCTTGACTTTTCCAAACCGCGGTTTTCCTTGAAAACGGTTATTGTCTTATGCCTAGTGGTAGGTAGAAACGGCCATCATTTGCTCCCTCTCATTTTGTTCTTAACACCTCTGACTTACTTTATTCTGAAGAACACAAAATATCCATTTCCCCAAAACAAAGTCAGTAGGAAAAGTCGCCTTTGAAATAATCTTTTATTTAAAGTATCTTCTGTTTTATAGAGGAAAGAAGGTCATACAGGTCTGGAGGGTGAGTATATGTTGGCATGTATTGACAGTATTTATTTATTGTTATTGAACAAGCCTGAATATGTCTATTAAAGTTAAATGTATACCTGAGATTAAACAGAAAGTTAGAAATCTCTAAACAATCGAAATAAATGTGAACAAATTGTGGCCTCTTGTCTCGCCAAACTTACATGACTTTATTCTGTGATATTTTGAAACCTGTTTTAACGCATTCTGTCCATACACTGATCCTGATCCCTACTGCGAGAAAGCCACACAAGTTTGGAGCGGCATGAGGGAGCAAATAATGACAGAATGGTAGTTTCTGGGTGAACTATTCCTTTAAGATAAAGTCTTCTCATCTGTTATGCTATGTTAATGAGCGAGGCAAACAGAGTGAAGTATCCACAGTTCCCAAACCCTCCAGATCACAGCTGCGCTCAGTGTGCATGCGCGCGCGTGTGCGTCGAGCGTTGAGAGTGTGGAGCAGCGAGAGTCGTCTCACCGACAGCGCTTATACTCATACGTCACTGTCACAGCCACGACAGTTCCAGTCCCGAGCTGGCAACCCGCACGCGAGACAACAACACACACCACGCAGCGCAGAGCTGTAGCGCCACAGCACAACCCTGCTCAACTGTCATATCTGACTGGGGCATGTGCCGTACACACCCCCTCCTTCTTCTGTTGTCTTCACATTTTCATTTCAGCTCGTTTTTCTCTCATGTTGCGTTGCTACACATCCTTCGCTCTGTCTGTGCGTTAAAGGAACAGGCTACCATGAGAGACGGATATGAGAAAACGCTTTATAGTGATCCCAGTGGACACATCTCTCTCTTTTTTCCCCCTCGCTCTTCCTTACCCCCTCCCTCTCTCCCTCTCATGCCAGTCCCCAAATTATTTAATTTAGCGCAGACACCATATCTCCCTATGTGCCATCCCGCTGAAGTTCTCTCTCCCTCCACGTCCTCCTCCCTTCCTTCCTCCACTTTATAGATTGTTCTAAGCAGGGGTATTTCGTGACAGAATCAGGAGTGTGGGTGGGTTAGCTGGAAAATTTGCAAAAAGGCATTTACTTCATTTTTATCTCGACATAAACGCGCACGTGAGCGAACGCGGCCCGACGCCGGTGTCCCACGTTGTAATAAATGAATGCGAATGTGTTGATTTACTCTGAAGATTAGTGCCGCCCCATGGTGAGTGTTTTTGATTTGAATTCGCCAGGCCGGAGCTTTGTTTGAATCTTCGTCTCAGCAAGGGCAAAGCAACAAAACAAATGCAAACAGGTAAACAACTTAAACATGTCCCCTCCGATTCTAGTTTACTCGAATGCCCACCGCCTGGAGAATTTCCATCGGAAACTGTGTGGCAATGGAAGTCGGTAACACCATGACACATTTCCTACACGCTCCCATTTGGTTTGCCAACTACCTACATATTTAGATAACCAGCAATGCATTAGCCGGTAGTTTCATTAGTTCATTATCAACCCTTGGCCGCGTTCCCTCTTTTTGCCACGCTCATATATCCCAGCATTAAAGCCATCAGAGAGATCCGAAGCCTAGGACTCTTCATGTCAGCTTGTGGTTGCAGATTCAGTGATGTTGTGGTCTTGGAGAGGGAGCTGCTCTAAACACAGGGCTCATAGCTTTAGCTGGAGACACTATACTGCAGTCCCCTGACGACCCCTTGACGAGCCAGCCAATCAGTAGCAGGTAAGGTGGATTTGAGGAGCTGTAGGCATGTGTGTGTGTGTTGGGGTTAGGGCTCTGAAGAGAGTCCCCCAGATCCCCATTCTAATAACGTACACTGCCACTCCAGACGCAAGGGCAGCTGGGACACACACACACACACACACACACATACACTGGCACTAATAAAATTGAGCATCACAATAGAAACCTATATCAATATCTACAGCACACAAAACCAGATTCAAAGCACACCAGACAACCTCTCCACGTACATTAGAAATCTAATATGACACATAATGGAACAGATTCTGTGAATGTTTTAAGAGGTGCTACACTTGCTAACTGCCTGATTTGCTTAATGTAGACTACATGAGGAAAAATGTGCTCATCTGTTCATTTAATAATGTTTATTTTCATTTAAGCAAGATCCTATATTCTTTTTACCAAATGACTTAGCTGGATGTTTTTAGTGATTTAGTTTGTTGCTAAGGTGTCATAAGCAGCTTTTTTTTCTTTTCTGTGTGGTTGATACCTTCTACAAAACATAAATACATGTCTTCTTTGTTACTCTGGATCACTGGATAACACTGGATAACAGTCCAAGTACTGGTCAATTGGTCACATTTTTATTGACCAGCAAGAAAAAAATGTCAGTATGGTATACAAGTTATAATAATTATTTTTTTGTTTACATTATATCAGTGCTTACCACAAATAGAAACAGGTATATTAACGGCCACCAATGTATATCTAGTCACACATTTTAATTTTTTTCAACTGTTATAATCATCCTTTTACACTTTTTTGTATCCACCCAATATAACCAAACATTCGAATAAGTAGTGGAAAATCGTCTCGTTTACCCGTTTTGTAGTTACTGTGTGTGCAAGAGACTTGTTTTTGCTTTCGCTTTCTAAAGCTGTCATCAAATATATGTGCACAGCCATGAGAGAAATGTTAAATAATTCATATAATTCATTCTTTAATCTAATCGACTCAGAAAAACTGTTCTAAACAGATGACAAAAAGGACAAAATTAGATCTAAACTGGCTGAATTAAAGAGATATAATATAGATGGCTAATTATCTCATTTCTACACATTTCATTCTTGTAATTAATATAATCTTTAGAGATATTGTCTGTTTTATATTCCTTTTTTAATTAAATTTATTTCTCATTTACTGTATATTTTATTAACTTGGTGTTACTATATTGCATTTTAAGTTAAACATCTAAAATGCTTTGGCAATACTATACAAAATGTCATGCCAGTAAAGCAACCTGAACTTGAATGAGAGAGAACGTTCGAAAAAAGCTGATTTTACTTGTCAGTGGGTGCACATGACTCCTAAATAGCATAAAAGTAAGATAAATAGTGGATTTCTTTCCTTTTTTTAACTTTAAACCATTAAAAAGAAAAACAGTTTCTTAATAAAATTAAATATTGTTAAAGATTATGTTTTGTTAATCGTATATTGTTAACTATTTATGTGATAAAAAGTGTATTTTAATCCAGCTACCACCGCAAGTATATTTCAACCCTGTTTTGGGGATAGTAAGATTCCCATAATGTTTTTGAAAAAAAGTCCCTAAAGTTTACCAAGGCTAAATTTATTTGAATTTTTTGTGTTAAATATCAATAAAGTAACAATTAATTTTTTTTAAATACAGTTAAAAAAAATCTATCTATCTATCTATCTATCTATCTATCTATCTATCTATCTATCTATCTATCTATCTGTCTATCTGTCTGTCTGTCTGTCTGTCTGTCTGTCTGTCTGTCTGTCTGTCTGTCTGTCTGTCTGTCTGTCTGTCTGTCTGTCTTTTTTTCTTTCTGACTCCAAACCTATATAACAGGTTTGGGAATCTGAACAAAAAACAGAATATGATCGATAACAGTAGAGATCGTCTCCAATACGTGTGAAACAGAATCCGAACTGTAGTCATAAAATCATACAAGCTTTCCTCCAGCTCCATAAAAAAAATGAAAATGCGTAAGAAAGCAAGTGAGCGTGTACGCCCGAATGACTGACGCCCCCTTACATCACTCCACTCAGTGCTGTATGAGAACTTGCAGCCCTCAAATATTCAACACTTTGGCAATGTCAAGGGGGGGAGACAAGGAGGCATCAACAAACAAACAAGTGCAAAGACCCCCCTCCTTCCCGCGTTCATACACACTCACACTCACTCACCCATCCATCCAAACTGCTGAGTACAGTTAAATATTAACCAGTGCTAAAGGAAATACCGTACACCCACGTGTGCGCATACATGCCAGCGGGGAAGGGATACAGGGCGTGGGGGGAATGCGGCGCCCCCTGGAGGGCTCAATCAGAACCGACAGTGTGTAAAAATGAGGCGCGCTGTCAGAGAGTGACAGCAGTGCCTATGGAAGGGCCGAAGGGTGGGCGGTTGGGAGTTCACCTGGGGAAACAAAATAACAACTGAAAGAAAATCTACACACACACACACACACACGCTCACACAAAAAGTCTCTGAAGTTTCTAACAAAGGAGTGGAAGATCCAGCAGAGTGGGTCTAGCTGCGCTGATCGGGGCGAAGCATCACTTATTTACCAGCTTACATCTGCACTATTTATGGGGCACCAGGGAGAGGCAGAAAGGAAAGAGGGAGACGGGGAGAGAGGGGTGGGTGGGGGCAACACAGAGGGGCTAAAATATGCATGGGGGCTGGCTCTTCTGGGAGCCAGAAAAAAAGGAAAATGGGAAAGGGAGAAAGAATGAGAGACATAAAAAGGCGAATGAGAGAGAGAGAGAGAGAGAGAGAGTTGGAAACAGTTTGAGGAAGGGAGGGAGTTGGTGGGAGTACGAACGAGAGAAAGAATTAGAGACAAGATAAAGGATGGAAACAAAGTTTGCCATAAGGGAGCGGGGGATGATACAGTAACGTGTCTTGTGAAAACTCTTGGGATAGCGAGGATTAACTCAGAGTGGGGCCGCAATGGGAGGACATGCTGGCTAGGGCACATAGGCCATGCCCGTCCATCCATTCAGTCTTGTTAACATTGTACACACATGTTCAAGTCTCATTCCACCTGGGCAGGAGCAGGGTAAAACCTGGACATTGGAATGGAGTTGTCTGTACATCTGACTGCTCTATTCCTCATCGGCGTCACCTTTGAGGTAGGCCCGGAGTGAATGCGGGGGGCGGAGCGGATGGGAGTGATGGGGAGCTCCCGCTGAGCCATGGGCTGGTGCGAGTACCTCGGTTGGCCAGCCTCAGGGTGAGGCAGACAGTGACCGACAGGGTCCAGTGCTCCCCCTGCTGCTAAATGGACTGACCGGCCATATGCCCAGCGCCGCCGGCCTTATATCACTGTCACACCACGGCCGGGGGCTCACGTGGAGGGGTGGGGTGTTTGAACCATGCAGGAGATTTAGGTCACACCTCCAAGCCCCTAAAATATTAAGTCATGGACCTGAGTAAGCTATTAACCTCACACCCTGCTACTTATAAAGACCCACCCACCAACACTCACAGGCGGGCACTGGAGGGGGCTGCAGGGATGGTGGCCCATAGCTCACGAAGATGAATGTAACTTGGGCGAGGGCAGAATGCAGCTGACCCCAGCGGCCCGTGGCAGCCACTGTGGGGTGAGTTATTCACAGTCTGGCCCCTACTCAATCTGTCTGCCCCATAATCAGCACAGAGAGAGAGAAACCGAGAGGGAAACAATCGCCTTCGTATGCTGCCACTGACCTAGTACATTAACATAACTGTTCTTGGTGGACATTTTAAGTATGTTTGGGTACTTAAGTGGAGAAATGGAAAAAAAGGAAATGCTCTGAGCCAGATTCATACTCCCACCTGTAGATCTGCTATATAAACGGAGTACAATGGGCCTCAGAAACACTTTCCAGTCAGGATTGGGTCTTGGAAGTTTTGAGTCAGGATTGGGTCAGATTGTAATGCATAATGTCTTTACAATTAAAGAAAAAGAATAATTTACTGGGAATTAATATTTGGGAATCTTTGAAGATTCTTTTAAAGCACACAATTACAATTATAAATCTCAAACCTAAACATTTTATTCACTCCAGTACTGTTCCCTCCATACCAAGAATATCAAGACAAACTCCAGAATGTGTTATAAAAATCCTTCTACTACCTTGTATACAGGGCTGACACTATAACAGTGTAGAGTTGCGCCACTAAAGACAAGTCCTTGGAGGGAATCAACCAGTTAGCAGCAACTTTTTAAACCAGTACATTTAGTTCTATTCCTTTAGAAGGGATTGCGTGGGAGGAATGTGTGTGTGTATGTGAGATTTAAATCCTGACTGGCCCTTAGGCTTGGCTGAGATGTCTGCATTTGAGTTGGTGCTTAAATTGATACTATTTTTCACCTCACAGCTCTGTGATATCTCTAGCTAAACTTGAGTCAGCAGATGTGTCTCAGTGCTCTGCCATGCCTGCATCCTCTGGGAATCATTACCATGGGTCAGGAACATCCAGAGGTGCTTAAAACCAAACCACAGCCACCAGGAATGTCTGTATTTCTATACAAAAACATCTTTTTGTTGGACGACGAAGACACAAAACTCCTGCCCAATAAAGAAGCAGATTGTATTTTGCTACCAAACAGTCAATTAAGGGGGTGTTTCTATTTAAATCCATCAAAAAATAAATGATTCATGTTCACACTAAGATTAGCATAGATAAATGAACCAAACATCAATCATTTTTATGTTTAGCAAGCTATAAGAGAAAAAGCCACCATTGGTGATGCCAGAAAGTCTCAATTGGTGCTAATGTGAATACACATCAAGGTATACAAGTCATGCCAATAAGTAAAAGACTGGTCTGACGGTGTTAAATCTGTAAAGAAAAGTTACAGCAAAAAGTGTACAGTGTGTGGCAGCACTTTGTAAACGTGTGTGGCAGTGCTTTTTCACTAATGTCTATGTGTGTGTGAGTGTGTCAGTCTCTGAGTGGAGGGGTTGAGGGCATCCCTCAGGGAACTCAGATAAAGGCTTCAGTAAAAGAGAGAAAGAGGGATTGTACCTTTCACAGTAGAAGAAACAAAGAGAAGTAGACACAGAAGAAAGAAAGAAAGAAAGAAAGAAAGAAAGAAAGAAAGAAAGAAAGAAAGAAAGAAAGAAAGAAAGAAAGAAAGAAAGAAAGAAAGAAAGAAAGAATCTGGAAAGGAAAAATGTCAAATGGGAAAAAAATGTGTTATTGTTACAGTAGGCAAACAGCTTTTGATGAGCTGTCAGACATCAGATTGTGCTGTGAACTTGAGCGTGAACCTGTAGGGCATATAGTTGTCTATATGGTATCTCTAACTGTTCAGGGCCATCTGAACTGTGATTAGTGTACATTTCTTCCTATACAGTACGTAGTGGTAGAGTGGATCTCAACTGCAGTAAATGTAATTATGCTTTTTCATTTATAATCTTACATGTTGTGTGTAATGTAGCTGTTCGTAAATTTATAAAAGCTCTGCCAAGTTGTAAAAGTCAAAGTACAACAAATCTCTCCTACAATAAAAATGAAAATTCCATGAACAATCTCTACTTTGACCAACCATTAAAGTGGAAGCGAAGCAGTCAGTCAAGTTTACATTATTTTGCAAATTGCTTTAATTAAACTTTAATGAAAATATATTAAACAAACTCCATTAATGAAACCATTTTCAAGAAAAGGGAATGTTTTACTATAGCTTTAAGTGGAAGGGTGCCGCCATCTTGGAATATCAATGTGTCTAATGTCATGGGATTGGTTCTGTTCCCTCAGCTGAACAGATACAGTGGAAGTAACGGACTGAACACGGGTTGTTGCAAGATCGGATATTGTACAGAGTATTATTTATGTTATCAATTAAATTACCCAATAAATTGTATTCTTTAATGCCTACCCCCACCCTAACCCTAAACCCAACCGTCACAGTACTGTAAAAATATTAATTATTGTTATACAGTGTCATAAAAATGCTGCTATACTGATGTGCATATCGCACTTCGGCCGGCTGCGTATCCGATCTAGACTTTACCCTGAACATGGGGACTTCAAAGCCTAATTTAACCCAATTCGAAAGTTGTGGATGTGCTTTCATTTGATGCGCTTTGGACCACTCTCTCACGCTGGTCCAGAGCTGCTTGATGAGGGGATTTACAATGATTAAAGCACATGACTTCATAATTTACTAAATCACGTCTTTGTGGATTATGTCAAGTCAAATCTCTCAACATGTATGAAGGACCTAAAAACCTGCCATGTAAACGCTTCGATCTTAGTGTAGTTTGAACACGAAATGAGGCAAGCAGCTGTAGTAGTGAAAAGTGAAAGTACCCGCCCCCATTATGTTGGCACTGGACCTTGTTGAGACCAAGGTTGAAACCCAGTCAGGCAGCATAATACAGAGAATGGACCAAAGTGCATCAAACATTCGCTAATTAAATTGGAAAAAAAAGAAAAATAGAATTATATATGTTTAGATATTTGACACAACTTTGAGGCTTGTATTTGCACCAGCTTCAAACCCACAACTTCACGCATTGGGTTAAATTAGGCCTTCCAGTTTCAGCGTTCAGTTCATTACTTCCACTGTATCTGTTCAGCTGAGGGAACTGAAACAACCCTGTGACGTCAGACACAGCGACATTCCAAGATGGCAGTGTCCTAGCTCTAAAAACTAATAAAAAATGCTGTTTTCTTCTAAATGGTTACATTAATAGAGTTTACTTAATATATTTTCATTGAAGCAGTTGATCAAGTTTACATTATTTTGTAAATGACTTTAATTACACTTTAAGCTTATTTATTTTGTAGATTAATAGTGCTGTCAATGAGTCCACATGAACAACAAAATGCCAGAATTTTCAGAGGTGACTAATCTAAATGCTGTGACTAATCTTTGATTGGCCATTGTGTCCATAATTTCAACGGAAACGAGTATTATTGGTTATTATCCTCTGAGAAATGTCCTGCTCAAGCAGCTAAGGTTTGGGTTTCTCAACTTGTCCTTTTAAGGATTATTATTTGACTCCGTCTCAAACCGATATTGTAAAATCAACGCCATTGTTACTGCTCTACAGTCTGTACATATTCATATCACAAATTTCATTTCCGACATTCACTGCATAACAACAGAATAGTCAATCCAACCAATCAGAGCAGAATAGGCTTTTAAAAAGGAATTATTTTTGAGACTCACTGAGAAATTATATTATATAAAATGTGAGAGAAAATAAAGGTGACCTTAAATGCACACAAACCTGTAAGAAACCTCATCAAAATTAGGAAACATTAAAATTTTAAACATTTATATTCTAAAAATACCAAATGACGTACAAAATTAGAATTTTTTTGACAATCATGAATTTACACACTTTACATAAAATATTTGCTTGTAGTTTGCATTACATATATTCATTCACATTTGTTTTTCCGAAACCTAACTGGAAATCATTGTACTTTTGTGTCTGTGTGTGTGTGTGTATGTGCGCGCGCAAGTACACAGTGTCAATAGTTGCCAGTATGTTTTTGTATATTCATTGCAAATGTGAGTGAGAGTGGGCCTGGGACAGCATTCCCAATTGTCTGCCCTGACGATGCTTGTGTGTGTGTGCGTGTGTGTATGTGTGGATGAATGTGAGTTCCAGCAGTCACAGCAGGTGGTGTGATTGATTTGCAGAGTAATGGGTCTAATCGTTACTGGCTTGAGGATGCACCTTGTTTTCTCCTTTAATTCCCTTATTAGCTGTGATCTGTGTCACATCTGTGTCTATCAGGGCTAACTGAGATCGACTACAGAATCCCACTATATTCCTGAACATCACAGAAACACACTTTGCTGCTCCAATAGCATTAATTGTACAGTTGACAGATAAAATATGATCAGAACATCAAAATAAATAGCTTTTTCTGAATACTTGATTCTGATTGGGTAATGACAGCCCAATAGTCAACAAAGATACACAAAGATTCTAGGCTATCACTTTAACCCTTTAACTGCCCGTTCTACCAAACGGTTAACCAGATTTTGACTGTTTTGAATAATGAGTGTTAAAGTCGTTGAAAGAATGACTGTTTGAAATAATATTTTATGGCATACTTCAAAAAATAAAGATGATTTAGTATTCAAAAATGTTTTATTTTGATTATTTTTTTAAATAAATTGGTCTAACAATTCATATTTTTCTGATTTCCATAGTATATGTATTCCAGGTAATCCAGGTACTTTTACCATAAACCGACATATCAATCATTTGGTAGAGGTTGATATTTGAAAAATTATGGGATGTGTTGAAAAAAAATGCATCGAGTGTGTTAACTAGCAACATTAGCAGTAAAGAAATCTAATCCAACATTTTTTTTTCTTGGTGGGGCAGTTGAAGAATTAAGAACGATGAGCGAGTTTAGTTAGTAAACATTCCCAAAATCTTTGTGGGTTGACAATTCTTTCGATAATCCTGGCAGTTTTGATTTATGTAATGTTTCTATCACTTGTTTGTGATGCTTCTCTGTTTGTTTTGGGTTCAGAGATTCTGTGCCATTTCAGAAAGTGTGTAATAGTGCCCTCAACAATACAAAAGTGAAAACACCAGTTCATAAATAATGGAAATAAATTCAGTGAATGTTTGGCAAAGAATTAATGTGTATTTTTGAATTCCTCCTTGGTCTAATTTGGACTTATTGCATAATAAAATTACCAGATGCAAGTAAAAATTATTATGATTTATACAAAATCATAAGAGAAATATGCAATTTGTGCATTTTTTGGTAACACTTTGTTTTGGTGGTCCATTTTAGTATTAGTAGACTGTCTGCTTAATATCTGTTGATACGCTCCTTCAACAGACATTTAACTGACTATAAGAAACTTTGCAAGTACATGTCAACTTACACTAACCCTAACTCCAACCCCAACAGTCTACTTATAATCTAATGAGAATTAGTTAGCATGTAGATGCAATGTAACTTAAATTCAACAAACGGACCATCAAAATAAAGTGTGACCCCCATTTTTTGTCCACCAATTTACCTTATTGGAAAATCTACAAGTTGGAATACTGGGAAAACTAAATTTCGTTTTCTCCAGGTCAGATTTTAATTTTAATTTTTTTACAAAATGATGATTAATCTTTATAACTATATGTGACAGGTAAACAATTAGTCACGGTAAAAAATTGCTTTTTAAGTAGAACACGTGATGTACCAGTTTCAGGGGCTTTAAAATGTACTAGGGCAGTAAATAATCTCAACAGCCACCTGTGTGACAAACATAATCGTTGGGCTCATATTGTGCCATTCTTTGCTTAAACTGCCATGCATTGCCTTTACTCACCTGGAGCTCAGTTTGGAAGAAGAACTTCTGCGGACACTGGGAGCAGTCATATATCTTGTCCTCCTGTCCGTGGACGGCAAA
Source organism: Danio aesculapii (assembly GCF_903798145.1). Taxonomy (NCBI): domain Eukaryota; kingdom Metazoa; phylum Chordata; class Actinopteri; order Cypriniformes; family Danionidae; genus Danio; species Danio aesculapii. The sequence goes on along the minus strand of NC_079452.1, from coordinate 44,765,489 downwards.
GATGTGCTGCTGCAGCTTATTGGCCTGAACAAACACTGAGGGAGAGGACAGAAGGGAAACAGCAGTCAAACGATTGGCTGAAAGGCTTTACCCAAGAGTGTGTGGTGAATTGGCTGTGAAAATAGCTGATTCGATTAAGAACTAATCCTGAGTGAGGAATTAAAAAAAAAAGAGGAAAAAAAAAAAAAAGAAAAATCCATGACTACCAACTTTCACGCTTTGGGTAGGAGAGGGAGTATAAAAATAATGAATTTTTTGGATTTGAGACAATGTGTCGGCACTGAGGAAAGAGAAAAGGGGGAGGGGGGTGTTCTCAAATGAAAAGCTCTCAAACTCTTTTTATCGGAGAGTAGGGGATGACAGCCGGAGATGGAGGGAGAGACAGAGACAGACTAAAGTATCCCCACCAGACCTTGTGATATTTATCAATAAATCATTCCTCTTTCCTCGGGTTTTTAAATTCCGTTCGTGTATTTTTTTTTTTTTTTTGTTTCTGTAAACTTAAGTTTGCTGTGTGTGGAGACTATAAATTATTGAGCGTCCCTGGAGGAGAAGGCATCCGCTTACTTATTCATGAGCCACACAGGAATAGTGTTAAAGTTTAAAGGAGGACTGCGTACCTGTGAGGGAGGAAAGGGGGAAGAGAACGTGGTGTAGCTAAACAACTCGGTAAAGGTGAAAGAAAGACGGAGAAGTAATCCGCAAGGAGGAAGAGAGGGAGACAAAGGGACGGACAAGGCGAAAGAACAAATGATTTGATCAGAGGGGTGGAGAGAAGGACGAACGCTGGATCGAATGGGAATGTACATGGAATATGGAAGTGGCTGAAACTGGAAGAAACCGAAAAAAAACGAGTGCGAAATTATCTGGAGATCAGCCTGTTGCAATGCTAGGGACAATATGGCCTCCAACACTGGTCTTTAATGTTGACAAGCTCATGTAATGATTTCTGATTCCCAAAGGTTAGCTGACAAACAGTCCAAAGTGACTTTCAAACTTAGTGTGAGGAGACACACACACACACACATTCACACTGGGCCTGTTTAACTAAATGCACACGTACGCAGAGGGTCCTACCCTGGAGAGCCAGAGCGGATTACACTGCCTTTCTATAAACCTGCCCTTTATTCTCTGACCTCTCTTGAACACTCACACACGGATCTTCTCACCTCAAAAGACATTCAGCATGACAACTGGCCAAAGCTAGCCATTTGTGCGCAATACTTTAACAAGAGAGGCGTTAAGATTTGATGAAGCCAAAGAGCTCGTTTGTCTATTGCGCTGCAGTGTCTTCTGGTCCAGTGAAAGTGGGACGTCTGACAGGCGCTCGATCTGCCCAGGGGTCATGAGTCCCACCAGGCATCACAGCAGGAAGATCAGCTCTCATTAGCTTTAGCATCAGCTCAGCAGGACGTCTGCACCAACCGCAGCCGCTTGTCTTGGCCACGTTGAACTTTATTAACCATTGTGTGCTTCTGCGGAAGAGTGTGTCATAATATATCTACTATTTTGAGTCTGGGGAAACTGATCTTTATTTATATAATGCCTGTATGTACGTGTGTATTTGGATTTTATAGGAATTTCAGGAGTCGCAAGTCGATCCGTGTTCTCAGAATGAGTCCGTGCCTGGTCTTTCCTCTCCCTCTCGCCAGGATGAACAATGAATTTAATAGTTAATTCAGTTCAATTAGAAGGACAAGGAGAAGAAATGGAGCACAGGAATGAAGGGGAGAGAGAGGGGGTGAGGAAGTGATGGAGAGAAGAGGAGGAAAAGAGAGAGAAGAGATAGGATGAGGAAGCGAATAAATAAAAGAAATGAGACAAGAGATTAAAACAGGTGAGATAAAAAAACGAATAAAGATAGATGAGATAAAGGGAAATGAGAAAATAAGAGAAATGAAAAGTGATGAGAAAAACGTGAGAACATTAGAAGAGACAAAAACAAAAAGCAGGATGAAAAGATGAGATAAAAAGAAGACTAAGAGTAAATATATAAGACAAGAAAAGAGAGAAGAAAGAGAATGGTTAAGGAAATTTAAATAAAAGTAAGATAAAAAAAAGACACAACAAACAAGAAAACAAAACATAACAAGGAATAGATAAAAAAAATAGAAAAATTAAAAAAATATGTTGAATACAATAAAAAAACTAAAAGAAGAATATGAAAAACGAAAAAGAAATATGATTAGATGAAATGAAAATATGGGAAAAGAGCAGCCAAACATGGTGCAAAGAATCAAAAAATGTTAAAAATTACAGACAAAATGAGACCAGAGGAGAAGAAACCACAAATAAGTAGACGTAATTTTGCAAGTGATACTACATGAGGGAATGTGCTAAATGGTGAGACCTTGGAGAACGAGAGCGGATTAAACTGCCTTTCTATAAACCTGCCATTTATTCTCTGACCTCTCCTGAACACACACATGGATCTTCTCACCTCTAAGACATTCAGCATGACACCTGGCCAACAGAAAAAGCTAGTAATCATGTGTAAAAGCTGGTAATACTTCAAAGTGAACAAAGCTGGTGTTACGACTGCATATTCTAGCCTGAAATAAAATATAGGAGGATTAAACAGCTCAACAAACAGCATTACCAGCTTCACTTATTAAAGTTGGACTTAATTTCTCTCATACATCTACATCTTTGAAATTTAACAGATTCATATTTTATTGAATATGTTTCGTTTGACCTCAACATTGTGGTGATGAGTGGTTACTTTTGTAGGGCTGTAGATACTTTCTTACATAAATTGTTCTCTGGCTGTTCTAACAGTGTTTGTAAAACAGTTTTTATGACAAGAAAATTGTAGAGAATTTGTACGGGATTTTGTTCTCTATTACTGGTGATGTACATCTAGTTTTTGATAATACGGGTGATTTCTAATTAATTTAATATTGCTTAGGGTAGTCTCTCCACAATGAGTAAACACAATGTTATGATGGAATTTTAAGACATTTCATGCACAAAACATTTAGAGCTTCAGAACCATTAAGACACGCAGACATTAAGAAATCAGCACAAGAATATTAACAATGGTGACTATAAATATTATCATTATTTAAATCATACTACAATGCATGCTGCGTGCCTGCATAGTACAAAACTTCCAGCATCCATTGCAGAGTGAATAAATCTTGCAGAAAAATGTCTTTACTATTTCCTTTATTTGTTATTTTGGTTTTGTTGTGATTTCTTAAAGTTCAGAGATTGCTCCGTTTTTGATTGGTCCAAATACTGAGTTATATGGTGTTTGAGTATCCAAATAACACCACAGTTCAAAAATGTTATTTGTGCATGATGTGCTTGGGACTGTTTCACAATTATTGTATTACACTATTACTGTAGCATCAGTGTATTAGTGTATTAGTAATTTATCACACATTTATTAAGAAATTAAATGAAATCAGACTGGTTTCAGGATGGTTATTGTCATCATAATCAAATAACCAGCCTCACCTGACCATAGTTTCTTTTGGCTTTAATTGATATCAATCTGTGCTTGATAAACACAACTAAATACAGCAATCACAAAATCGTATGAAGCCAAGATTCAAGAGCCTAACAAATTCATTATGATTTCAAGTGAGATTACATCACCTAAATTTCATTAAGAGCTTTTGTTCATATATGACAAAAATAAAGTCACACTAGTTAGTAATGAATGACGCTAGTAACGCTGTTTGTGGAGTTGTGTAATCCAGCTCCGCTTAGATCATAGACATTTATTGTATTTAATTTTCAGTTGATGGTTCTGGCTGTAAGTTGCATTTCTCTGTTCTTGTGTGTCTTTTCTTCTGTGATTCTGCTTGTTAACAGTTGTTGCTGAATTATGCTCGATCCTCATTTAATCAGACACTTAATTATCAGTGTTACTTCAACACTCCGTAGTGTAAACACATGTAAGTGCTCTTTAAAACTCAGGATTTTGCTATGTTATTAAAGGGGTTAAAATGTGTTAGATTTTAATGGTTGTATTCTGTATTTATGGAAGCAAACTGTTAAAACGAAAAACAGTAGGTTACCCTACTCCTGCCAGTATTGTACCTCAAATTCAAGTAAAAAAAAAGACAAAAAGAGTAATATCAAATATGCAATATCAAAGAATCAAAGTGTTTAAATCAAAGATGAACAAAGAAACACTGGTGTTATGCTAAATGTTTCTATATTTAAAGACAAATGTGTAGTTACTGATGAAGTGAGAATCTCTTTGCTAATTTTAATCACATGAATGCCTGTGAGAGAAAAGACAGAACTAAAAGATATGATTATGCATGTGATCCTACATGTGTTAAATGGTTTCAGGTGTTCAGGAGTTCAGGTGGCCACATGCATGACCAAGTGACCATATACTGGATGTGTAGTTACTATGTTATCAGAAGCAGTACATATGCCCCCACCCCTGCCAACACTCAATGACTGCCCCTGACCCTACGACCTTAACCCCACCAACCCCCCGGGCTGGACCCCTCACCTGTAAAGCAGACGGGACACTTGAAGGTGCCTCCCATGCCCTCAAAGCTGTGCTCGATCAGGTGACACAGGAGCTTGGCCGGAGAGTCAAACATCTGGTTACACAGCTTGCACTCATGATTGATGCCTTCCTCTGCAACACAAGAGCATGATACAACAGGTTACACACACACACACACACACACACACACACACACACACACACACACACACACACACACACACACACACACACACACACACACACCAGTCGGCTCAGATGGAGAGAATAAGAGACAGGCAGACACACACACATGCTGCCAAAAGACAAGGTATGACATTTTTACACATTAACTGTCTGCAAGGGTGTTTTGTCTGTGAATACAAGACGACTTTTGGAGTTCTGTCAAGTGAACAGGGTCATTTTTCTATTTCTTCCCGTCCTTGCACATCATTTGTGGTCCCAGGCTTATAATCTTCAGCTCTGGACAGTATGACCACCCGTCCCCTCCCTCCTCTGCCCAGTGCCGGCTCTTTCCCGGCCGGTAATTGCCTGCTGCCCCCCCAGTGCTGCAGGCTCTGTGCCCTCCCTTTGCCCGCTGCTCTATTTTAAGCCTGCCTGAGTGACATCAGTGCCGCCCCCTGCTGGTGTGGGACAGATGAAAGGTGGGCGTTGTGTCCTGGCTGGACGCCTCTGCTCTCGTCTTATCACCCACCCGCCACACAGGCCTGAGCCTGGCCCTCCTGCCTGTGCTCCATCAGACACCCACAGCCGGACTCCTACCCTGATCCCCCAAGCCCCTAACTGAGCCCTGGGGTACGGTAGACGCCACCACAGCGCCGTTTCCCAGACCCCCATCTTCTTAAAGCGTCCAGCACCCTGCCGGTCAGTGCAGACAGGCCCGAGGAGTCCCGCTGCGAAGCTATGGGGTGCACAGAGGGTTAATAAAGTCTTCAATCATATATCCCCACCATCACCCTGACCTCCACCTCCCACCCCTCCCTTCCAAAAGCCACCTCCGCCGATTCCAATCTCTGCTCCGTCTCAAAGGCCCACACAAGGGTGCTCTAATCCCTGTTTGAAAAGAGCGGGAGGAGAGGTGGAGGGGGCAATGAGAGTGAAAGTGGGGGGGTATTGGCAAGGGCACCGCTTTGGTCTGTACCCCCCCCACTGCCTCTTAAAAGACATTGCATTCGGGAGGTGGGAGGGATTCCTTTCTGGGAGAATGAAAGCAGCAGTGGACAGAGGTTATGTCTGAGTTTAATATGTCAAATGCCTTTTGGAGGAAAATCTGCTCTAGTTCTGGGGGCCAGGGTTTGAACCAGACCAGATCGTTTTTGAGATCAGTTCTGTGGAAGAACACTATGCACAAGAATATGGGATAAGAGGAATGCATCACCAAGTGAAAAACTGCTTGCTATTTCAGAAAATTAATGCTGCTGCAGACAGAAGGTAGCCCTGGGTTTACTGTGTCAAACGCCTTTTGGAGGAGAATTTGACTACTGTAGTTAAGAGAATGTTTCATACAAGAGACGATCCAGTAAACCACTGTGGATGAACCAATTACTATGCACATAGATAGAGACAAGAGGGAATCAAGACTGAAATGAATGCACTGCAAAAGAAATTCAGTTCTTTGAGCACTTTCATCTTATTTTTTAAGTTAAAATATTCAAACATTTCTGAAACCAGGTCAATTTACTAGAATCTCATCTTACACAAAGCATTACACACAATAATGAAGATTTTTCCTTTAATTTGGACATGCTATGTAGTAAAAAAAAGATTTATTTTTTTAATCAGACATACTAAAAACTTTGACTTAGGCGCAATCGCAATTCTATTTTGGTACCCCTTCCCCTTGGCCCTTTAAAAATATTGTGAAGGGGAGGGGCTTCAAATTCACCCTTAAGAAATGGGACAGCACTACCTGCACACGTCACATGTCATCGCGATCTCTTGCTTCATATGAAATCGACGATCGTGACTGCTTTAGTTATTGCTTATTATTATTATGCTTAGTTATTTTTTGGTATTTATTTTCAGGAAATCACTGAAGGCTACTATATTATGTTATCATAACAATATAATGTGGCTATAAGATTGTAACTGTACTGTGAATTTACACAGTGGCCATATTCATCTATGTAAACACAAGAAAACAACATTAACATTATACCCGACACTGTAAAAAGCTCATTCTTAGTCACTAGACTTTTCCGACAGGGTATTCATCACTGGTGTCATCAAGTGTCAGATGTGAAAGTATGTTGCAGGACTGCTATAAAGGAGTTATGATTATGGATTATAGATTATTTAACAGTTTTTATTTAACAGTTTTTATTTTAGTGTTTTTTAAGCATGATGGTAAAACACGAACGTAGTTATGAATATTTTAAAACATATGCATACGTTTGTTGTAAAAATAATATTGCAAAAAAAAAAAAAACTAATTTGTGCATCTCCTGGCTTCCGTGTGCAGCCATGCTGCCGTTGTAGATGGTGTGTTCTGGGAAATTTTCGTACCTCTTGGTTTCGAGTGTGGTCCTGAAAAATCTCAGTTTCAAGGGGTATCTAGCCATTCCACTTAGCCCTACGCTTTTAAGCTAAAGAGAATTGGTACACCCCTCCCCCTAAAGGGAAAGACTAAGGGGTAGAATTAGGATTGGGCCTTAATATTGGGTTTAAATGTTTTTTGGGGGTGTTTGACAAATTTTCAAGTTTAAATGTGTAACAGTCTCAAAAGTACTTGAGGAACAACACTGTAAATATTTTTAAAAACGTACATCGGACAAAAATATTTTGTCTCATTGTTCTGGCAGATTTTTCTGTACTATCAATAACAATACAAGTAGAAGAAATCTGCAATAGCCAAAAATACACTTTGGAATCCAGTACATGAATACAGATGACCTGGTAGGACAGCACATACATACGAACATGTGAGAAATAAGCCCCAAAATGAACAAGAACAAAGCACAGGTACCATATTCTTTTCTGTGGGACTAGAAGCAATAACAGATGAGGTAATGACTAGACTTGTTATTCTAACCGTTTTTTGAGGAAGATCTACTCTTTAAAACGACGCAACATTTCTACAGTGGATACAGATGGACCAAACAATACGCACATGAACAGAAACAAGGGGCAAGCAAGACCAAAGTGAAAAATTGGGGAAAATGAGAGGAGGAGAGTTAGAGGAAGAGAATTCTGCTAAAGAAAGCAGAAAGCAAAGGGATAATTGGGCTGTCCAACACAAAGTAATGGTAGCCAAGGGGCCTGTGAGCATGTGTGTTTCCGCATGCGTGTGAGTGTGTATGTGTGTGTGTGTGCAGTAAAAGTAAGCCTCTCTCTGAGAGAACTGCAGTTGATCAGTAAGTACGGAACATGCTCCATCATCTATTTTCCAGTCTGCGTAGAAACACTAAGCTCTCCACTTCATTGTGTGTGTCTATATGAGAGAGTGATGGGGCTACGTTGGGATTACAGTTGCTTGTTACTGCAAACCAGACTAGTGCTGTCAGGGAGAGCATTTGATCAGTGAGGCTGACACAAAGGTCTCAGAGAGGGGGACTGCAGTGTGCTAGGGGAGCCATCACACCACTAAAGAGGAGAAGACAGACGTGTAGAGTGCAGCAGAGGGCCTAGGAAGTGCATGACAACAACACGCTCTTTCATAACTGAAACTAACTGGGGGTTAAAAAAAGAACAAAAGGACTTTACAAGCACTGCGACACCTCGCGAAAGGCAAACCGAAGAGATTTCAGAATTCCTTCCCTTCATCTCGGAAAGCATTGATGCTTGGCATGTTGTGTGTGTGTGTGTGTGTTTATATATATATATAAATATAATGTACACAGTGCTGTTTTAATGTCGCTAGGTAAAAGGGTTGACAAAGCAAACAAATTCTTCTCTTTATAAGGGACTTTGACTAATAATGAGATTTAAAAAGGATTTATCTGATGTCCATCCCCTTTTTCCTCAAAGTTCACCCCATATTCATTGCTTAATATGGCCTGTGCAAAGTAAAGCAGAAAAGGAAGGAGGGACAGGAGGGAAGATAGAGATATAAGAGCAGCTAGAGGCAGGGAGATGTGTGTCTGAGAGAATATTTAACTGGAATTGAGAGGGAAAGAACAAGAAGGGAAAAAAAGAAAACTGGCCGCCTCTAAAGGTATGCAGCATCTTAATTGAGAAACGGCATGAAGCCGCCACACATTCGCAGAATCACTGATGAGGGCTTTCCAGGACATCGATAGAAGGAGGGAGGCGGAGAGGGAGAATGCGAGAGAAACGGCAAGAGGATCGAATCAAGAAAACAGAGATCGTGCAATCAGATAGGTGCAAAGCAAATGAGTAAAGGATGTATTCATATGGTATTCCAGGTTGTTATTCCACCGACTGAGCAGGCCAACTCTCCTTGCCGCTGTGCCTCTGCAGTGGCTGCTGCTGCAAAGCTTGGCCAATGTGCTTCCAGCTAATTGACCAGGGGGAGCCAGGTGGCGCCCTGGCCTGCGCCGTTCCTCTGGGACGGACCCATCTATATGAGAGTGCCTCCCTCCTTCCATCTTGCTCTCTCTCCCTCCACCCATCACCCCCTGTAGCGTGCGCTGGCACACAAATGAGCTGTGTAGATGGGAGCTGCACATCCCATGTGGCTCGGCACCTCTCGCCTGGCCCTGAGGCCCGTGGCCCCGGCCCCCGGATTGATGGGCCGAGCGGCAGAGAGGCAGAGCGGGAGAGCTATGGGAGAGGAGGGAAAGGAGGGGAGAGAGCTGGGGCGAAAGGGGGTGGAGGTAGCGGGCTTCTCTAGGGGGTGAGCTCAAGGTGTGTTGCCATGGCAACTCAGAGAGGGAGAGCAGGGAGAAGCGGCAGCGTGCTGAGCTTGACCCGTGCTGGTGGGGGTGGCAATGTGGGCCAAAACCAAGTGCACACACACACACACACTCTCCTACTGCAGGGCTAGGGGGGTCTCGAGAGCTCTTGCTTCCTACTCTTTCCTTTCTTTCTTTCTTTTGCACAAACACAGAGTGCTGCATTGCTGAAACAATCCCAGGAGCCATCTCTCTACTTTCACACCGTACACACACACACACACATACACAACCTCTCCTATATTCAACTTTCATTCATGCCCAAAAAGTTAAAGCCAGCCCTAGTTGACTCGACAAAACATACACACGGTCCGACGGCGATGCTGAGAGCAAAGTGGGGGACACGACTAACTCATCCGTGTTCTTTCCTGGCTGTCGGTCTGATTCACACGTTTCCTATTATCTGTAGCAAATATTTCCGGAACGCTCTTTTTCGCTCTCTCTCTCTTTATCAGGCTGCCAAACGGGATGGAGTCTCCGGCTCCAGATATTTTTGGCAAACGTGGACGGCATATGGAGTTGACCAGCTTGGAATCTCCTATCAGATTACATAACAGTAGGACGCTGGATCCCTCTACCCTGCAGAAACCGACCTTCATGCAAACAAGCAAACAAACAAACTCTTCATCCAAAGAGCACGCCACCTCTTCGGTTGCCTACTTCCTCCATTGCCACCATGTGCGTCTAAACATGATGGTGCTTATTCGTTGCTGTCTATCCTGCTAGTTTGGTTGTAATGTTGACTCAGGCTGGTGTACGATGAGTGTGGTAAATTTCTACCAACTGTGGCTATTGACTCAGAACTTAGGAAAGCCGCTGAGACCTGCAGTCCTATATAACGTGCCAATGGTGAACTTCACATTTTAAAGCTGGTGCTATGTAAAGGTAATGTCTAGCAAACACAATGCAAGTTCTATGTGCTTAACATGTTTTCTTGCAATTCTGTATCAGTACCAACATCACTACCAATAACCGGATGATGTTTTATTAATGTAAACTGAAATGTGAACAGTTCAGATTCTCTTTGTTATTATGAATATTTTTTTGTTATTTTTATGTCAATTGACTGAACGTAGAATTGTAAATTAAATTTGAATGTAATAATGCAGAAATCAAATGGACAAGTTTCTAGAATGTATCAGATGGTTTTAATTCTTTTGAAGTAGAATTAATCCCTCCTCCGGTCATACTATTTAAAACTGTTGTAAGAAAAACCTGACATCAGTACAATAGACAGCAACACTGACAAAACTGTAGGAATACAACGATTACAGATTTTGGTTGTACGATTGTAGTCTGAGGAATAATCACGGTTTCAACGATTATAATCGTCATTCATTTCAAAACACTACTAGTTAAGTAAATCACATGAAAACTCCTTATATTTTCAAGTGTTACTTATTGCTGCTCAGTAACCAATTAATACAGTACAAAATAATAATAATAATAATAATAATAATAATAATAATAATAATAATAATAATAATAATAATGATAATAATAATAATAATAATAATAAAAAACAATAGTCAATTTCTCTTTGTTGACTTAAAAATAAATAAAAAAGTTTTTGGTATTTAAGCATTAGTTATAATTTTACACTGAAAACAAATGACAGAACAATGAATGAATAAATAAAAAAAAATAAAGCAAGTATTTGTCTAATGTAAATATATAAGCTACATATTAGCCAAGTATTTCCTTTTTAAAGAGAACAAATGGAGTCAAAGGCTGCTGAACCTGTGTCAGATGATCAACTATATTACAAAATTGTTTCGTATTTTTCTTTTGTTTTTTTTTGTCTTTGGAGTATAAATGTGAATATTCCATATAAAGTATGAAGCTGACTGTTCAGTTCTCGTCACGTGACTCTCTGTGCTCTTGTTGCATTCTTTAAAGTAGGTGCACCTAGAAAGCGGGAGTGCATTGAACCGCCGCTGCGTTATTTCCAATGGAATTTGCGAAGGCAAAAGACGGGATATGTGAACGGCCCTTAGTTAATAGCCTCAGCCATAGTTAAAATCAGCCTTTAATCCAGTGTGCGTGTGTATTAGTTTTGGTGTACAAGCTCGGAACATTAAACTAGTACACTGTTGGCATAACTTTGTTTAGTTGCAGCAGTTCCGTGCAGAAACGCGGTGCTGAGAAGCCTTATGTTTAATTAACCGTGACGAATTAAAGCATGGTTAATAGTGAAATTGGTCAATCGTTACATCCCTACAATACAGTACAACAGTTGACTAACAAATTGAGTATAAATGCAAGCATGTGTTGCTAGAATCATCTGTGTTCATGTACAGGCTTCTTTCTCAAGGGTTAATCTAACCAGGAGGTCTCGTCAATACCACACTCTTCATTATGACTGCTGCTAAAGGTCTCTGAGCAGCATAAAATTAAATTAGCTATGCGGAGCCTGATTATGCCTTGTTACTACCAGGGTGTTCTCACCCAGAGAACTTCATTACCCATAATGCACTACAGGAGCATCTGTACAAGTCTCACACTGTGTGTAGTTTAGCAGCCAATGAATGGCCCCCTATAATAAACCAACCACATACTCTTCCAATCAAAGTGCTCTGTTTGGGACAAGTGACTACCTCCTAATTTCTTCTCCACCAATCAGTACGTGTCAGCAGGTCTAACCACCTGTGAGGCAGGCTGGTCTGGCTGCAGTGTTGATGGCCACCCAGTGCTCCCACTGAGGCAGCGCTCTCTCATTTCCAGCACACACAGATAAAAAGACAGCCCACTGTGCTGCAGATAGACCCTGCAATCAAACAGAGCTCAAATCGTGGATAAAACATGCATGTTTACCGCATACATCACAGCACTCTGACCTTGCAATGCCTGAAAAACGGCACACGATTTTACATTCTGCCCGAGACATCTATTAAAGCAGAATTAACTGATTTACAACAAAAATTAATATGTGTTGCCAGGGAAAATCATATGCGTGCACATGCATACATACGCACGCAAACAGTAACCCACCCACATCCTCTTGTACATACAAACCACCCTCGACCTCACAGTCATACACACTTGAGAACCTGATTGTTAGCGTGTAATATATGCACAGCTATTTGTGTTTTGAATGTTAATTGAATGCTGGAAAGTGCCGGTGGGGGAATAGTTCTAATCAGCATACCAATAAACCCTTCACATGATAAAGTCTTTATAAGAAGCACTTACTCCCATGGCCTCCATATACCTCAACAGTCACTGTACACACCGCCTCCTCCTCCATCCCTTTCATATCATCTGCTCGTCCTTAAACACTCCTGAACGCGAAACAGCCGTGTTACAACCAGATTCGACACATGTGAACATATGCTTCGGTTATTAAATAATAGTAAATCTACACCCTAAAAACAAGGAAACAAAGGCATGTGTGGCGTTAAAGCAACTGCACGAGTCACCATGGCAACTCAAAGGCATGAATAGTAAGCTCAATGAAGAATTATTACCTGTATAATAAACTCCTCAGAATGGCCAGGTGATTGGCTAGCGCCTTGGTAAAAGGAAGAACGACACAGCAACATGTAGAAGACACAAATCTATATTTCAAGGTCAAACAGAGCCATAACTCCTTTGCCAACTTCAAACTTTTATTGAAAATGGACACACGCATGAGCGCGCCCGCACTCACACAGCCCCAGATTGCTAATTGCAGTATAGAGGGTAATTATGGCTCTGGTGAGTGGTCAGCGGAGTATGTGCTGGCCAGTGCTGTTGGCCGGACCTGGTCTTTGTGGGGTCTTATTGAATTTGAGGCCTGGTGCAGTGAATTTGGAGTTGGCCGAGCTGTTAGTCTGCTGCACACACACTGTCTGTCTCACTCTAATGCTGCAATCTGCCACACGACTTTCCGAAGACATGAAGGGTTGCTTTTGAACACAATGGCTGCCAGAGGACGCAGCTGCCTTTACTATTACAAACACACAATGGTCACATTCAGCAAAGTATGCACAACAGTCCTCTAAAAGGGACAATATGGCTCTGTAAACAGTAAGCGTTTGTTCTCTTTGTGCGCATATGCTTGTGTTCATCTGTGTCTGTACATACGTACGCATACGCATAAATGTATATGTGCATGTGTGCATTTAATGCACGCCCCTGGGTGCGCCGAGGGCTTTTTATCCACGCAAGATCTCCCAAATGCAGCTCAAAAGCAATATCCATGAACAATTCCACCACAATTGTTCATTGTCGGTTTGGTCCTTTGGGATACGATGGATTCCAGGGACTTTATTTCTGTCCTCCCCCTCTCCTGTCCAACCCACTGAACCCAAAACCACATCAGCTGTGTGGAAAAAAAACAATAGGCAAAATAAAAAACCTTGATGAACCACACAGACTTTCAAACCTCATTCCATACCAGGTCGCTTGTGCCTACCAGTTTCTATGTTCGCCAAGCTTTCTCTCTCCTGGTTTTTCTTTTTTCTGTATTAGGACACGTCTACGTCTTTGGTTGGCTGGTTGTGAATTATCTGCTCACTAAGGAAGGGGGAAAAAATTCTGAGCAAATATGAGGAAGCAGCAGGATGCTAATAATGCACCTCCAGCTGTTCAAGTTAACCTGCAAATGTGTCCATCTGTACCTCCAGAGAAAGAGGGAGACAGAGAGAAAGATCAAATGCTAGAAAGGGAGGGAGTTATACAAATGAAAAGAGATTGAAAGGATAAATGTGCTCATATAAAAAAACAATGATGGAAGTAGAAATAAAATGGTGGATATTTTAAAAGAACCAAGACAAATGGGGGACAGTTAGATTGAAGGGAAGAGAGAGAGAGAGAGAGAGAGAGAGAGAGAGAGAGAGAGAGAGAGAGAGAGAGAGAATGTGAGAAAGAGAGGGGTCCTGGCAGTACGCCGACTCTGAGTGGATGATTGTGAGCAGTTGGAGTGACCTTGCTGCGTCTGGACCGTCCCCGCCCCCTGCCCTGCGTCCGACTGTGCCCTGCCTTTAGACTCTCACCCAGGGCCAAAACACACACACACAACCATCCTGCTGGGGCCTCGAGGGAACACAGGCACTGTGAACATATCATATAAATCTAACCCACACACATGCTTAATATCACACTAAATAACGTTCACACATACTCAAATCACATATTTAATGAAGACACTACATCTTTTGTAGGTCATGTGTATGAACCTCTGCCAAAAACTCCCATGGATGCCCCCTCCTCTCCCTTCCATCACAATCTTTCCTCTTGCTGTTCTCAGTTGGTGCGTCTATAGACTCTTCCTCTGTAAATACTGTCATATCAAAGATCTTCAGTGGCTGTTTTATGTGGATGTTTACAAACTGATCTGAGACACATCATCAGCACCGATGATCAGAGAGCCGAGACTGTTAGGGGAGTTCATTGAAAAAAGAAGAGCGGCGGTTCCCTACATATCCGCACGTATCTGTGGGGGAGAGAGGGGAACGCTCGAGCACAGCGACAAATGGGAAGAATGGAGGAAGATGATGGAGAAGTGCAAAAATCCAGGTTATCAGTGCTGGTAAGTGTGTGATTAAAGTAATTAAGGGATTAGTCACATCCGTTCAATGAACGCTCACCTAAAAAGGTGCAAAACAAGTCATTTTTGCAAGACTTTTTAATTAAAGTCGAACTGTGTCATGCCTATAGCCCTAGCGGCATCAAACCACTTCCAAACAAGGTTGCAAAGCATTCCTGCCACTAACTCTCTACTGTGCTTTCTGACACTCGTGCACTAGCGTAAACAGCAAAATGCATTGAAATGAACCAGACTTGAAAATGTGTCTGTGAATTTGCCCGGGATTGGCCCCACATCACAGAAAGATCAAGATGTATTTGAAATATGCTCTCAGGAAATGGAATTTGCTAAATTGTGTCCATTTGCCCAATTGTTTTTCATTTTCTACTTTATCAGATTGCAATTCCAAAAGGATTTCTGCATTATGTTTACTTTTATCACATCAATTTCAAAATAAGACATTGCATTCTCAAACAGTATTTTTTTCCAATGAATGGTTCCAATAAAGCGATCCAGTCTTAAAAACATATGCTCTTCCTCTACGATTCACAATTGCTTTTGAAATCAGAGTCGTAGCAGCATTCTCTGATAAACTATTGTCCAGCCCAAAATGCCATTGCTGACTAAAACAGATTTAGTTCAGTTTAGATTAAACTTTATTGACCATTCCATGCTTGGCACAGAAAGGAAATTTGTCTTTAACACTGCATTTAAGACAACAACTGCATACATACAACCATACAACAATCACACAATACTTATCAAGACAACAACATAAATTAAAAACTTAAAAACCAAATTAGCCCCATACATATTACTGCAGATCATTCTTGACAACCACCCCATTCACTTCAAACAGTGATCCGATTTAGGACAACAACTTCAATTGGGATAGATGACTTTTTATAAGCATTTCTTTGGGCTTTAGGAATTTCAAACCTGTGTCTTGATGATAACATTTCAAAAGCTGAGTGAAAGGGATGTGTATTATCTTTAAAAATCGCAATTGCTGTGTTTTCCAAAAAGGAACCTGGTCAGTTCCTGGATAGGAGACCACATGGGAAAACTAGGCTGCTGCTGAAAGTGGTGTTTGTGAGGCCAGCAGGAGGCGCTAATGCCCCAGTAATGCCCTAGTAAAGTGAGGGGGACACCATACTGTCAGTGGGCGCAGTCTTTTGGATGAGACGTTAAACAAGGTCTTGACTCTCTGTTGTCATTAAAAATTCCAAGGCACTTCCAAGCGTAGGGGTCTAAACCCAGTGTCCTGGCCAAATTGCCTGCATAGGCCCTTACGATCACGGCCTCCCCATCATCCCCATCGACTGGACTAACTGTATTACTGTCTCCCCGCTCCACCAATAACTGGTGTGTGGTAAGCGCACTGACGCCATTGTCCTGTGTCTGCCGTCACATCATCCAAGTGGATGTTGCACACTGGTGGTGGTGTGGAGAGACCTCCCTCATAATTGTGAAGTGCTTTGGGTGTATGGCCATACACAATAAATGTGCTATATAAAGACACACATTAAATTACATTACAGTAATTTAGAATCTGCAGCAAATGCTGTTTGTAACCAGTTATCTTATTTATCTGAATGATAATTTGCGATAATTTCTTCTTCTGTTTAAGTGTTGTGTTACCAAACCATAAACAATATTATATGTGAGAACACTCTCTATTAATGATTACAGTATATGTCATGTTTAAAGTCTGTGTACTAACATTGATACTTCTCAACTTGCAGACTGAGGCGCTGACTTGCCTTCTACATTAATATCAAAATTCAGTTTTTTGTCAATAATTGTGCCTAAATACTTAAATTTTGAGACTTGCTCTACTATTTTTCCCTTTATGATGAGTGGTTTATAAAATCTAGTATCTACTGCTCTTGTAATGTTTGTTTACACTTCTTGGGACATCAGCCTAATGATTTTTCTTAGTTGTCTATGTTTATTAAACCTGTATAGAATAAAGTATTTCAACATCGAAAAAATTCTACACACACACACACACCACCACCTTGTTCATTACAGCGCTTCCCTCAAATCATGTGCAGGAGCTGTGTTTGCGTCTCAAATGACTGCTCTATCCCCTGTGCAGGGCGCTGCCTTTGATGTGACTTAATGGAAAGGTTTCTTTCTGCAGATTAGGGAATAGGGAACGACTGAGCAGTTTGAAAGAAGGCCCATCTTCCCTCAGGACTGCAACATGCTCTATGCCTGCATGATATCTTCTCTGCGTGCCACTTCCTCTGAGCCTTCATCTCCCAGCATGCCTTGCCCAGCTCCTCTGAGTCTAAATCTCTCAGCATGCTTTCCTCTAGCCCCCTACCCCACCCCACCCGCAGAGACTGGCCAGACCATAGTGCACCTGTGAGTTACCATGGTAACCCAAAATCCTGTCTTTTGTGATGCTTGTACCACATACTCAAATTCACACAAATCAATAAATAATGTTGTATTAATTATTCGAAGGCCAGGATTAAATATACATGTGTTTAGAGATTTGTTTGTGCGTTCAGACAGCAGCAGGGCTTTTAAAACTGTCATCTTGGATACGACATTCCCAATTCGGACAATGACTCCCAGTTGACGCTGACGTACTTACAGACATGGAAAACAAAAGCCCTCATTTCCTGAATTAGAGTCACGGAGCGTCATGTTTGTGCTTTGAAAAGAGAAAACTGAGAGATGGTAGTTGGAGAGAAATTGAACAATCTTGTGTTCTCAGAAGCTCAGAAACATTTTACCATGTACTGATTCTGACAGATGAAGTAGTTCAGTGTTTCTCAACCACGTTCCTGGAGGCCCACCAACACTGCATGTTTTGGATGTCTCCTTTGTCTGTCACACCCATTACCGGTTTTTCATGCTGTGTGCCAATTTGCATACTATCCATCCTAATTAGTAAATAGAATACTAAATAGTATTAAAATAGTATCTAAATAGAATACTAAATAGTATTCGAAAACAGAATAAGTATGTCCCAAACCATAGTATGTTGAAAAGAGTATGTCAAAGGTTCCCGGATGGTTTACTATTTCTGGTAAAAACTCTAAGTTTAGAAGCGACCATACTCTAACCCAGGGGTGGGCAAACTCGGTCCTGTAGGGCCAGTGTCCTGCATAGTTTAGCTCCAACACTAATCAAACACACCTGAACATGCTAATTAGTGTCTTCCAGATCACTTGAAATCTATAAGCAGGTGTGTTTAACCGAGTTTGCCCACCCCTGCTCTAACTGCTAATATTTGATTAGAACTACAAATGTAGGTAACAAACAAACTACGAACATGGCAGACACGTGAGACCAACAGTCAAGTAGAGTGGCTTTGGTTAAGTTGTTTGAGTGATTGTTAATCAATATCTAGCCAACTGGAACATATTTAAACCGTGTTTTCCATGTTATCTTTCATTTGCAACAACAATGGGAACTTGTATCAAGATAAGTTTGGACATTAACTTCTGAATGCATAATTAGCCAAAGAGCTGAGGAGATTTCTCCCCATGAAAGACTAGTGAATGGCATATTAACCTTCTGCTTCTCCAATAAGGTAGGCAACTAATACTAATTAAATATGAAAGAAATGTGGATGATGTGTCGAGATGATTGACAGGTGATGTAACTTAGCAACATCTGTTGATGAGAAAGATGTATGTCCCAAAGCTTGCATACTCTTCTGTTACACACTTAAAAGAATATACTTTTCTTTTAAAAAAAGTACAGTACATACTTTTAGGGTGTAGTATAAGTGTGTGAATTGGGACACAGCATCAGTCTTTGCAAATGAGCTGATGATCTGAATCAGGTGGGTTTGGTTAAGGAAACACGGAAAATGTGCAGAGCTGGTGGTCCTTCAGGAACGTGGTTGAGAAACACTATAGTAGTTTGTATTAAGATGAAAATGTCACTGACAAAAGTCACAATTTCACAAAACTTATGATAAGCAATAGAAATCAAATAAACCAGGCAATGTTAATAAAGTGGCTGTTCTGAGAAATCTGAGGCCTCCATATTAATTTAAATCTCTTTTTAAATCAGATGCCAGTAGTCCTTGAACCACCAACTGTTCACATAAAGGTTTTGGCAAAAAAGATCTACATTTATAATGAAGGTGCACCGGGCAGCACAAGAAATTAGCTTTAGTTTCCGACAGAATTCGGCAAAGGTCAAAATTAACTTGGCGAAGTTTTTAAAAAAACAATTTCTATCCACATGGGAACTGATTCCTTAGCAGTCCCCTGAGTTCAGTAAAAACAAAGACTATAGAATAAACAAGACACATCACTCGTATAGTTTTGAATGGGGAAAAGTGTAACAGTCAATATGGTGAATGAAGCCCCGCCTACTAGTACAAGAGCCAATCATTGATAGACTGACGTTTCTCCGGGGGGAAGCTCGGATCAGACGTGTGCTTTTACGATAGTTTGTTGGTCAACAAACACACTGCTTCACAGACATAAGAAACACATCCACACAAAGCTTGAAATCTGTACTTTTAAATAAACAAAGTGCACTTGATAACCAAGGTTGTCTGGTTTTGTAATCTTTATGAAATGAACGTGAGATACAGTCAGTCCTGTCAAACAAACGTCACATGACAGCAAGTACTCAAATGCCCACAAACTTGTAAACAAAGAGTCGCTGTCATTTCTGGAGGAGATTCACCATCAAGACCAAGTTGTGAATTATTCAGAAGAGCAGCGCGATCTGTTGAAACATTATCCAGAGGATGATAATGTGTAGAACGGCCATAAATGAAATGGTGTCGTGATCTCATTCTTTTCGAGTGTGCATGCACATTACTGTAGCTTGGGCAACCTGAAAATATGCAGATTTTGTTTGATTCGAGCATTTAGAAATGAAACTTATGAGACGGTTGTTGTTTAACGTTATTGGTAAATTCCAAATATGTAACGTAATTGTAAGCTTGGCAAAATGTTTTGGAGAATTTGATGTTTCCCCATTCAAACAGAATGCCCAAGCATCTCACTGCCCGAGAGGTGTTTAAAAAATGGTGGCCGAGTGATGACTTGCCTTAAGGGGACTTAGGTAAAAATCAGTAAGCAATTTGCTCTGTAATTTTTCCATCAACGTGTTCAAATCAGGATTAAAATAAAACACAAATATGCTTGATTTCCTCAAAAGACATCCTCAATGTCTTTCTGACTCCTTACATACCAGTCCATTCAATTCCTCCACAATCTCTTTCTGTCCCAGGCAGACTCTTTGAAGGTTAGCAGAAACAACCCCCCAAAAATACAAAAGCAAGCACAAAGAAGCACCAAATACTAATATTAATATCAGGGTGTCAAAGACTTGAGTTATTACAGATGACAAAGCATTAATCGGGTGTGTACCGGGCGTGTTCCCCTGAGGGGTGACACCAAACTGGATGTTCAAAGACCCCAGTTGAATAAAAATCAATATTAATGCGCACACATCCACAACAAAGGAAGTATGTCAGTGCTTCTGTTTAGAGAATGCTTTTTCATCCTAACTTTAATTTTTTTTTTCTTTCTTCCTTAAATCATCGTTCATTCTCCCACTGAGTGGAGGGAGTGGGGAGGTGTTTGTCCCCCTGGGAGAACTCATCTGTCCCACCTAAAGAGTCCTCAGTCAAATCAAAGCTCCCCGCAGCCCAAGGGCCCTAATTCAACATGTCACATCCGCACTCACGGGAGTGAAATGAGAGGGACAGCACGGGAGGGGGTACATACTCTACTTTCCTCCCACCCCCAGCTCTTCCACTTTCCTTCACAGTTTTACACCTTATGTTTACAGTCTTCAGTCTTTTCTAGTTTTAAAGGTCCTGAACCATACCAAATAGGCTTTGATGAATCTTTTGTCCTAAAACATGAGAAAAAACAACAACAACAACAATAAAAGATGTTTATGAATTACAACTAGCTTATTTTAGCAGTAATTCAAGTTAAAGGTGCAGTATGTAAGTTTGACACCCAGTGATTGAACTAGGTATTGCATTCCCGGATCAAAACAAACGCAAATGCAGGTTGCCAGATTGAGGACAGGAGCAAGAACTCAGCCTAAATGCTGATTTAAATCATGAAAATAGAAGGAATATTTTTCATAGTAAAATGAGTTTTTGTTCTAACCAACACCTGGAATTGATGCATTATTGATATATAACAGCTTCTATTTCTTGCAGCTGAACAACAGAAATCTGACAATGATCACCTCAGGTACACCTCATGTGCTTTATTCAGTGTTAAATGCTAATAATGTGAGTTTGAATGCCATTTTACATGACATTTATTGCCATACTACTGAAAGCAGCAGCAGAGAGTTCACCTCAGATCTTGAACATAAAATAAACTGTTTGAAAACCAACACATGAGTGATTCAGCATGTTCAATTAATAATGTTAAAGAGGTTTAATATGTATTAATTAGATTATAAACCTTAACATTTTGTGAGTGAGTGCGGTCATGTTTTATCTGGAGCAAACAGCCAAATTGCTTATCACTGCAAATCTCTTCATGTAGCGTGTTGTTAGGACACGGGGTTACAATGTAACCTGCTCACCTAATATTTACATTTGCAATATTTATATTATTTTCTAATTAATAACCTCATGTGGAACTCTGAATCTGCGTCCGGAGGTCACATTTCGGTCATAGGCGCATGCTTTGAGAGCCTTTATAAATGAATGAATGAATCCAACAAGGCAACCCAGGGTGTGTGAATGTAATTGGCTACAGTGGCATTAAAAGAAGCAAAACAAAGACAGCGTTCTGGCACGTAACACACATTTTCAAAGTAGAATATCTGACTTAAGTATTGTTTTTTAAACAATAATGTTCACTTAGCATGTTTCTTAAATATCAGCAAACATATTGTGGCTTTAGAAGAGACAAAAACTGACATACAGCACCTTTAATGTGCATTTCAACATAACATAAGATAGCATAATATTAATTACTATTATAATAATATTACTTGATTTATAATCATAAACATAAACCAACTTCAGCTTCAAACATTAAAATAGTATATAAATTTATGTTAAATGTTCTCAAGATTTTAACATAAAACCTAATACTATATAACATAATATAATCTCTTTTAAATATATATTGTTCTATATATAAGTTCTGTTTGGTCACTGTATAAAATAAATGTTATTTCATACATTTTAAAAACTTACAAGTTAGCTTTCCAAGTTATCTAAATGTTAATTCAATTTAATTCAAGTATATTTGTATAGCACTTTTCACAATAATTATTGAATTATTGGGCAGAAAGATTAAGATTAATAGTCACAATAACTTGATTAGTTAGTAATAACTTTAACTAATAACGAATCACTAATAACTTTCAACAATTAAAGTTATTGTATATAAACATAGTTAACCTGCAGTTACATAGGCAATATACATTTTTGAAATATTGCAAATATGGGCCCATATTTTATTGGAACCGTTAGAATTACAAATCTGAACATAGTGTCAAGCCAGAAATTATTCATACCCAAGGGCTTGACTGTAAATGCTGAAATTAGATTTAATCATATATAAAGTTATTTATTTGAGCTAATATATTTGAACATACAGTATATGTGCATACAGTATTTGTAATTCCAATGGTTAAAATACACACAGAACTAAACATACAGTAAAATGTTACCAAAACTGTGCTTATATTTTTAAGCTTTTAGATACATTTATGTAATCAAATATGGGTGATTTTTCTCATCAGATGTGGTATTTAAAAAAAAACATAGCAACCTTAGAATGACACCAAGAGTTAAGCTGAGGATCAGCGGTCGGTCTAATTTCATTGGAGGTGCGCGGCAAATTTGTCGAACACATGCAAGATACGCACACATGCAAATAGCGCACACACACACGCACAGATGCTCGCGCGCACACAGGCCAGATGGAGCAGGCGAGGCAGGGCCAAGTGCATGTGCACCTCATCCGTATGCTCGGTTTCCTCACTCCAGCGATGGCTTCTCAATCGTTACGTCTCGGGTTTGAACTCTTGATACGAGCAGTATTGTTGTTTTGCCGTCTGCCCTCCCTCTCTCTCACACTCATCAAAATAACATCTGTTTACATCTATGCAAACACCTGACAGGCAGCTGATGCCCCTTTCTCTACCCTCTGCTCCAACAAAAGGAAAAAAAAACAACAACAAATAAAACAAAAAGGGGAGGGAGGGCAAGTATAGAACCGGAGCACATCTGGGTGTACAGTCACTGGCCTGATCCAGATGTGGGCCGCCGAGCTCAGCAGGCGAAAACACACCTGGACACATCCTGCAGCAAAACAATGGGAAATAGGGAACACAGCACCCCCCCCTGCGCCAGACTATCTATTCTCCATTCTGTCTGGATCTCATTTGCTCTTTTGCTCCGTCTAAATTCAGAAGAAAGCAGGGAATTGAACTGTGTATGGTGGCTACGTTTACCTACCAATTCAACACACCAAATCAGCTTATCCATGGGCTAATTCTAAAACCAAAGACAGGGAACAGGAGTGTGAAAGTCTCACAAACGACTGTCTCCCTCAAACCCCCCACGGCTGGCCATGCTTAATCCCCCATGATGCACCGGGGCACTTTCAGAGCCACTGAGACCCACACTGGCGCTGAGGGCTCACATGCATACGGCCATCCAGATGCTATGGGTAATTAACCTACCTCTGTGAGCGAGTGTGTATGTGAAAGTATGAGAGGCAGACTTTGCGCGTGCGATAGAATCGGTGGCATAATAAGATGACAAAAGAAGAAGGCGCAATGGTCACGAATGTGCACTAGCCTAAAGAAACACAATCAGCTGAGACAAAAACAGGAGCGCGTACACACACACACTGCAGCAGTTGAAGAGTGAGATCAGGGATGAATGCATGCTGTGGCACAGGGGAGGCAGTTCTGGGCTTGGCTATGCCCAGGGTCTTAATGACTTAATTGAGGTAATTATTTGGATAAGAAGTCCAATCACCTGCCTCTTTTCCTCAAGGTCCTCATCAGAAGCTAATTAAAGAGCCGCTCCCAGCGCGAGTCCGACCGGTGCTACGTCAGAGGGCTAAGAACTCAGTAAAGAAAGAGTAAACTCTCCACGCACCCACGTATCCCGCTCGTCTTGCCAACCTCCCACTGACCTCCGCAGCGCTGTTTGAATATCCAGCTTTCAGGATGTGTTTGAAATCTCCAAATCAGAAAAAAATGCTCTTCTATATGGCACTAGGGAGGCACTTTTAAATGCAATGTTTGCATAACATCAGATACTTTCTATTTTTTTCCATTCACGTCTCTGTTTTTACTGAGAAATAAGTGGTGTAGTCATTAAATATTGGTTTGGTTATATCTACAGCAGAGATTTTCAACAGGGGGTCTGCAGCCCCTAGCTGGGCCTGGGTAGTAATGCAGGGGGTCTGCAATTATTGTTTGATCTCCAAATTTTTGTAAAATCAAATTTAAATATGCATTAAACAAAAATGCAATACAACCAAAGATAAAGATTCCAAGTTGTTTAATGTTAAGAGTATGCAGGGAAAGTACATATACATATAAATACTTTAATTTAGCCTAAAAATGTTATGGTGCAGTCACTTTTTATTGCTCATTTAGATTAAGAAAAAGAAGAGGCAACATATGTACCTTCTATTGCCATACTTTTCTTTTGTGTGTGACAGAAAGACTGACATTGTTCACTAGCTGGACTCAAGTGTAAGGGAGCTGAACCTGATATTCAAACTAGGCTGAGTTTGATTTGATTTGATGAAAGTTGTTTTTCATCAAGTATAAAGGTGCTTTCACACCTAGACATTTGTTTCGGAAACGGTCTCGTTTTCGATCAGTTAGCGCGGTTCGTTTGGCATATGTGCATCCAGCAATCGTGCTCGGATCTGCACCAAACCAATCGGTCTGAGATCACCTGAATGAGGTGGTCCCGGCTTGATTGAAACGAACTCTGGAGCAGATTGATTGTGGTGAGAAAGCAAAACGATCCAACGAACAATAAATATCACAGTGTATTATGGCTATGTAATAGCCATATATACTGCTATAAGAAGAGGGAATGACGAGTAGGGTGGGATGTCATTCCTACCAGCAAATGTGCATTTCATGTTGATTACGAAAGTGAAAGTATGCTAAAACATTACAGTACTGTTTATCAATTATAAAAATTGACCGAAATTACCATCCGATAACTTTTCCATATTTTAATCTTATAATATTTTGTATTAGGCCTTATTTTTGTTCATTTCTGCACTGACACCTTGAAAGAAATGTCAACATTGATCTGCTTTATGATCTGACTGCAGTCTCTGTTCATCTGTTATATCTCTCTATAATTTAAGTCTATAATGCATAATTCTGTTTTATTTAATAGATTGATTGATTCAATAGTTTATGCAACCCTTAACAACTGAAATGAGGCTATGTATGAGAAAGTCCTACCTCTTTGATTTATAGTTGGTGAGGATGTCTGAGGACGTCAAAATTGAAGTGCCTTTTTTTGCTTATAATTTGTCATTGCTTATCATTATAAATTAAAAAACGATGTATGGCAGCCGAGCGGAATCCGTGGGGTTGAAAAATAAACCCTGAAACTTTGACCAATGTAAGGAGAGTTTACTTGTACGTGACTTGTTTTAACTATCTTGGTCCATTTAGAAACTGAAATTTCTGAAGTTTCTTAACAAAACAATGGATCTACAGGTGTGGAAGGACCCTAAGTGTCACTATCACTGAAATGGCTACGTTGGGCACTTTAGGAGTCCAAAATAAATAAACTGTACTTTTAATAATGTAAATAATTAATATTTTCTATGTTTAGTTTCTTAATAAACCAATCATTAACTAATTAATTAGCTTTTATTTTTTACGCTCAACGTGCTGGTGGACATTGACTTGCATTTTATAAATCACCAAGAAACCTTGTTTCAGCTAAAGGTGAAGTCGCCTACATCTTGGATGGCCTGAGGCTGAGAAATGTAATTTTCATTTTTGGGTGAACTATCCCTTTAAGACCTTGGCAGCTGACTTTAATTTCAGCCTCAATCCCGTCTATCTGTCCTTCCATCCCATCCGCCTGATCCACACTCATTCACTCCTGTAAAGGTCTAGAAACTGTCTGTCAGCAAAGCGACTTTTCCCACTCATGTTTTCAGTTTCTCCTTCCTTCAAGGATTCTTATCATTTACCAGTCTCATATTTGCCGCTCCTCACCTCTCTCTCTCTCTCTCTTTCTGTGTAGTGAAGAGAGGCCTCTCTCTCTCCGACGGCTGCTCTGCTGTGCTGGTTTAATTGCGACAGCACCCTCATGAGCGGCTGGAGCCAGGGCCGCCTCGACACCTCCGCAGAGTGTTCAAGGGTAACCAGCAGGGGTCTACCACCCCCCTACTCTATCTCTCTCCCTCTCTTTGCTCTTTCTCGCACACACACACGTATACACACAGACACGCATATGAACGCAGTGGGCCCCTCAAACAGGCGCCCAGAGAGTAGCCGTCAAACACTCACTCCTCACATCTCATTAATCAGCTCCCAACATCAAACAGCAACGCTGCTGCTTCCCGGGGGCCTGCCCGTCCGCCCGCCTCACACTGTTGTGTCTGTCGTGGCAAATGCATTTCTGTTTCTATTGTGTATGTGCATGCGTGGAGCATACTGAGTGCGCCAAGTCTGTTTTGGCCAGTTTGTGTTGGATAATGAGCCGAGTTGAGACTGTTGAGCTGAGTTTAGCAACTGTTGCCAGTGCCTGGGTCAGGTCATTTTTTTACGATAGTCAGTTTGCCTGTTGCATAGTGTTTTATAAGCATTCGGTGCATGTACGGCGTGCTCTTCCCTACGGCTCTCTGAATAAAATCCGATGCTGTCTTTTCTTTGATTGGACTGGAGTGGATTCACATTTGCATTAGCATGTACAGACACGTGTCAGATACACACATTCTGACTTATAGGAGCAAAGACATGTCATAATAAAGAGATTCATGTGTGATTTTAGTCTGGTTTAGATAAAACAAGACCAAAGCCCTGTATGCCAGTTGTGTGCACTTTCTATTTTCGTGGATTTGCAATTTTTGCATAATCTAAGACAACAGAACACATTTTTATGAACACATTTTTAACAAAAAAAACCCTGAAACTGTTGCATTTATTAACTCTTGTGTACTGTTCGAATTTACTACCCTTTCGTTATGCTGGCTGTTTTTGCCCTGTTTATTTCCATTATAATGACATCTTTTAAAAGCAAAGCCTTGACACCCTATAATCCTGCACTTTTGATTGTTGGTGGTTTTACCTGTTGGGATAAGGGTAAAAGTTGTCAGTTGTTTTACTGTTGACTATCAGTTGGCTCTATTAAACCTTTAGATAGGTCTGTGCAAAAAAGATTCTTGCTTTTATACTGTATGTTGTTCTATGGAGTATAACAGTAAATTACAGTGTAGGTGCATAAATACACTTGGTATGTTTACTATATTCTGAGAGCTTAGCTTATTTTGATTTTCTCAGACATATCAATGTAATGCCTTATTCACACTAACAGCGACTTTGTAGCTGCCTGTCGCTCAGGGTGGTGACCTGCTGCAAACAGGTCTGTGTGATCTACAGCACGGAGAATATAACTGGCCTCTGAGCGAGCAGAGAGAGGATCACGTGAGCTCTACAAGTGCTCCTATTGGCTGTCGCTCAAGAAAGTCGCTCTTCTTTTGCATAAGGTTTAAGGATACTCAAGTTTGTTGCATTGCTCGACGCGCCCAAATGGTCGTCAACGGTCGCGATCGCTCACGTAGACGGAGGTTGCTGGAAGTAGCTCGCTCTCCGTTGAAATGAAAGGTCGGTTGTTGCTTTGCTGATGCGAGTCGCTCGTAGTGTGAATGATGCTTAAGTGCGCAAAGGTCTCTCTCACACACTCACACAAACGCACACACTACATATAATGCCATATAAAAGCCAGAAACTTTGCTTTTTTACACTTCAATGGATAAAATGCATGATCACCACCAATCAAGAAAGCATGATCATATGGAGTCATGGCTTTGCAGTCAAAAAATTTTGTTATAATGGAAGTCAATGGGACAAAAACAGTCACAAACATAACGAAAGGGTAGCAAATTTGCCCACAATGTATTGTTGAGTTTTTCCCAAAATGTGTGTCAAAATAAAATCACCAAAAAGCATTCCATTTTCTGAAACACAGAGAAAGTTGTGGCCAAATTAAAACTAAAAATCTCTCCACAGTGGATGAATAAACCCACAACAACACACAAGGGTCAAAGGTATCACTTTATTTTGATGGTCCCTTTAATGCTTTTTGCTGAATTTAAGTTACATTGCATCTACATGCCAACTAATTCTCATAATATTATAAGTAGACTGTTAGGTTGGGTTTAGAGTTAGTGTAAGGGCGCACTCACACTATTCTATCTGAACCGTGCCCAGGCATATGTCCCGGTTTGTTTGAGAAGTGTGAGTTCTCTAAATCGGGCTCAAGCATGGTTCAGTTGGCCGATCCTGGCCCAGTTGAAAGAGGTGTGCCAGAGTGCGGTTCAATTTGGCTTTGGCGTGGTACACTTGTGTGTGCAAAGCGCGCCTGAACTGAAGACGAGACGTCACTTTTAAGGGACTGTTTCATATGGATTTATTAATCATTCTTACTTTTCAATGAACGCGAACTGTAGTAGTTTATTAAAGATGCAAACTCCTTGCTGCACGTCAGCTGCCACCTTCAGCAAACCTCCTAATACGTGCAGACTAATACGTAAGATTTTTATGATAATTCATGAGCGTCAAAAGTGGTGGATCTCTTCAGCAAAATATTTGACTGCGTGTCACTGCATACCAAATCGCGTTTGGCACGGTTTAAAGCAACTGTACTTAATGTGAGTACGCCCTAAGTTAACATGTTGCAAAGTTTCTAATAGTCAGTTAAATGTCTGTTGAAGGAGCAGTATCAGCAGATATTACTCTACTAATACTCAAATGAAAAGTAATTCATTCATTCATTCATTTTCTTTTCGGCTTAGTCCCTTTATTAATCTGGGGTCACCACAGCGGAATGAACCGCTAACTTATCCAGCATATGTTTTATGCAGAGGATGCCCTTCCTCACTTCCTCACTCTCATTCACACTCATGCACTACAGACAGTTTAGCCTACCCAAACCGGAGCACCCGGAGGAAACCCATGCAAACGCAGGGAGAACATGCAAACTCCACACAGAAACGCCAACTGACCCAGCCAAGGCTCGAACCAGCGGCCTTCTTGCTGTGAGGCGACAGCACTAGCTACTGCGCCACGGCGTCGCCAGGTCAAATATTAGTTTGGTTATATTTAAAGCAGAGAATGTAAGCCCAACCGTTACAAATGCTGTCAGAACTGACAGAGAGGGTGGTCTTTACATTCTTATTCTGGGACTAAATAATTTTCATTATGATTATGACTCTTTTAATTAAAAAAGTAAAATTAAAAAACTGAAATATAAGTATATAAACAAAATTATTTACTGGTGTCAGTCACGCACTTGCACCTTAATATGATACATTTTCACTGGTAGTCACCTCTAAATGACACTAAAACATTCTTCCCCGCATTGACTCCCCCCTTTTACGAGTGTGGCGCACAAACAGGGCGATTAGACAGCAGCTGAAGGTTCCATCAGCATTTGAGCAACGATTTGCCTCTCCCCAGCTGCAGCCCATTACAGGAGGGAATGAATTAATAAACCAGTGAGGGGAGGGGAAGAGAGAGAGAGAGATAGAAAGAGAGAGGGAAGAGACTCTAGAGTGCGTCTAGCCTCAGAGCTGGCCTGGCTGGAGAGCTCATCTGAATATGGACCTCGTTAGCAGGTATGGCTCACAGGCAGATAGACAACACACACACACACACACACACACACACACGCACGCGCAGAAAATGAAAACAGCATAAATACAAAAGTCATAAAGTCTTGCAGAGCGAGGCTCAGTGTCTAGGGAAAAAAAGCAAAGCCGAAGGACTTGGGGAATTTAGAAACAGAAGACAACTTTTATTATCTGCTGTATCGAGATGCAACACTGGTATCTCCCATCGAGTAGAAGTGGATAATGTATTCAGAGGCTGATATATAGAGTTACTGTAGATGAAAGCTATTAAGTGTAGTATAATAGAGTCAATGTAAAAATGTTACACAGGCAAAACTGGTGCATATGGTCATGTTTCTGTCAATGGTTTGATATTATTTTTATGCAATTATTATGCAATTATTGTTATTGTGGAGCAAAAATCTTGCTGAGTAAGGTAGTAAAACTACCGCCATGTTTTATCATGCTACCTGAAAAACAGCACAAACAGACATTTATGACCAAGTAAGAGTGAAATAAAGATGGACCACATTACAGTATGTACTGATGAAAAATTACTTTTCAATCACTACATTCCCAGAAATCCCACTTACGCCTCAATTTTCA
Organism: Danio aesculapii; assembly: GCF_903798145.1. NCBI lineage: Eukaryota > Metazoa > Chordata > Actinopteri > Cypriniformes > Danionidae > Danio > Danio aesculapii. Next base: position 44,735,228 of record NC_079452.1, on the reverse strand, counting down.
CTGAGTGGTACGGTATAGTTCAGTACAGTGCAATTCAATACAGGTCACCCAGATTAGGCTTTTCACTCCCAACAACACCCTTGTGATAGGTGTGATGTACACCATAATTTTGCGATTAATGTCATTTTGCTTAATTAACATCAGCAGCTTGCTCTTTGCATATCTCTCATGGTCACCCACTGTAGCTAAGCAAGGCTGCACCGGGTCAGTACCTGGATGGGAGACCACACGGTAAAGCCAGGTTGCTGCTGGAAGTGGTGTTAGTGAGTGTTAGGGAGGCCAGCAGGGGCACTCAACCTGTGGTCTGTGTGGATCCAAACACCGCAATATATCGATGGGGACTCTATACTGCTCAGTGGGCATTGTCTTTCAGATGAGACGTTAAATCGAGGCCCTGACTCTGGTTGTTAAAAATCCTTCGAAAAAGAGTAGGTGGGGTTTAACCCCGGCATCCTGGACAAATTTGCCCAATGGCCCAGTCCATCATGGCCTCTGCCCTAACCATCCCCATATCATAATTGACTTCATCACTCTGTCTCCTCTCCACCAATCAGCTGGTGTGTGGTCTGGCGCAATATGGCTGCCATCGTGACATCCAGGTGGATGCTGCACACTGGTGGTGGCTGAGAAGTTTCCCCCTAAAAATGTGTAAAGCACTTCGATTGTCCAGAAAAGCACTATACAGAAGGAATTAATATTATTATTATTATGAAAGCCATACAGGCCATTCACATGTCACTTATTTTAGTAAATTATTTCAAAAGTAGATGTGCTGTAGGGGTGAGCACATAGAGAGAGGAAGCGACATGTGAATGTCCCTCTAAATAACAGAGTACATCCATTCCCGAATATCCCTGCATGACACTTCCCTTTTTATGCATTTTTACTGACATTACAATGGTTCTTTTGAGTGTTTTCTCATCAGTTATGTACTTTAGAGTTTTATGTTACATTTAATTTTGATAAATTATGACACTTTAATTTTTTGTGTTACCATGATGTTGTTGTGTGAATGACCCTGAGCATCTTCTATATGTTAGAATGTTTTTCTGCTTGTTTCTTATGATAATTGGCTTATCCTTTGACTCTCTCATCCCCACATGCTTACATGTTGTGTTTTTGTCTGTGTAACAAAGGTAAAACATTTAAAAACAATGCTGTTTAACAGTATAAGTTAAAGAAATATGGTAGTTTGTCAATAGTTTCTTTTGCAATTTCCACCCTTTTGGTACCATATTGTTGTGCTGGGTACTCTCATGAAAAGATACCAAAATTGATACCAAACCATACCGCTTAGTGAAAACGAGTTATTTTGGTAAATTGCTAGATGCTGGACTATGATGTATTTACAACATCCATGAAAAAAACGGTCTAACTTTTAGAACTAAATTTGCTAGGAACCTACAGCACCTTTATCTCATTCATCAGATGCAGAAGATGATTCAGGTGTCGTCTCTCCACTGATTCATAAAGACTATGCATTCAGTCATCTTACAGATTTGACATGCATTTCGCATGCTACAGTATGTAGCAAGACACTAGGAGTATTGAGTCAGGAGTTCCAGCAGTGTAATGGTGGTAATGGCATCCAGACGTTCAGCACGCACACACACGACTGCCAGCACAGAGGAAGTGCCAGCGCCACCCGTAACCTGAGCTCCACTCACAGCTGTCCAAACACCATGAAGAGAGAGAGAAGGAGAGAGGGAGAAAAAGAGAGAGAGAAGGAAACCCTCTGGGGGTCTGGGGCAAGCTGGTGCTCCCTACAGTGAAGGGTGCATTCTTTCCTCTCCTCTCTCCATCCTCCCCCACTCTGTCTTTCTCCTACTCTTTCCTCTTCTCTTCTCTCTTCTTCTCCCCTGGCACCTCTTCCCCCTCCCTGCTAATACCACAGTCTGCTGTGCAGAGCTGGGCCAATCACTGGGGCATCTGGGACCTGGCTCAGGGTGGGGGGTGCAGAGACACATGATCATTGCCGCATGTGTGTGTTAACGCGTGTGTGTATTGGAGCGGGGTTTAGGTTTTTATGCCTGTTTATCCTTTTGTGTTTGCGGGGGACTAGCGGCAATCTGGGGGTCTGTTCACATTGTTTTCAGACTGAGAAAGAATGTTCATCTATTTGTGCTTTTGAATAAAGTATGCTTTTGAGTGTGTGTTTATGAAAGTGCCAATGCTACAGCCTAAGGGTGTGAGTGTGTGTGTTTGTGCTTAGATATGAGTGTCCTCGAAAGTAAGCTAAATTTGATAAAACTTTCCTTTGGGAAATTATAGATTACATAACTTGTTAATAATTATACATACAAAGTACTACATATTGTAAATCATAAATAAATGTCTCTCCTAACCGACTCTCTCAGTGCATTTCGGTAAACTCTCTCCTAATGAGCTAATATTCACAATCAGGTGTGTTAAATTAGGAACACGTACACAATATGCAGATCAGTGCATCCCCAGGACCAGGACTTAAATCCAGCGTTCTCTGATACATCCTTAATAAGACAGCAAGATACTCCAAGTGTTTGTCTGATAATCTATGAAACTAAAATACAGACTATAAAGATTACATGTTGTGGCATTCATGTACCACTGGGTGTTGTGTGTCGAAGTGTAAGGGCAGAAGCTAAATTCTTTGTATTAATGTGTGTGTGTGTGTGTGTGTGTATGTTTGTGTGTGTGTGTTTGATGCGAGGCTCTAATCTGGCTCCTGGATGCTGGTGTCAGTGTGTGCTCTCAGCTCTCTCTCCTGGGGTTGGTGACAGTAAAGTCTCTCTAATCCCCCCCAGTCCCTGATACACAACACACCTCCCGCTGCATGCTGATGAGCATTTCTCAACCCGCACATGCTCGCACACCACGTGCATACATATGCAAACTCAAATGTCAAAAGTTTCTCTTTGACTACAAGCAAGTGGACAGTCATTTACAGTTATGAACGAAGCTCATATTTACATCACTCCTTATTTAAAGAAAACACCAAACTGAATGACTGCTGCAATAAAAAAAAAACATACAGTACTTTGAGTACACAAAATTATTCTTCAAACGTCGACATTTCAAAGACAATTGCAGCAAATTTTGCAAGAAATCACTATTTAAGTTTTTGAAATTCAAAATTTCACATTTAATTACATGTGTTACTTGTTTGTAATTACTTTTAAATTTACTATTAGTTTCTGTGCAAAAAACATGGAAAAAAAACATTTTACAGTGTATTATATAGTGAATATATATGCAAGTCAAAGTTGAAAAGGGATTTTAAACTATCATAGCAACAAAAATGAAGGACAGCTTTATTTTCCTCCATATACTAAAATATGACTTGTTCACATTTGTATGATACAGTTTTACTATGATTTAAAGAAAAGAACCACTAACCAATCTTACATGGTCGCCCAGTGAAGCTAAGCAGGGCTGTACCCGGTCAGTACCTGGATGGGAGACCACATGGGAAAGCCAGGTCGCTGCCTGAAGTAGTGTTAGTGAGACCAGAAGGGGACGCTCAACCTGAGGTCTGTGTGGGTCCTAATGCCCCGGTATATTGATGGGGACTCTATACTGCTCGGTGAGCGCCGTCTTTCAGATGAGACGTTAAACTGAGGTCCTGACTCTCTGTGGTCGCTAAAAGTCCCAGGATGTCCTTCGAAAAAGAGTAGGGGTTTAACCTCGGTGTCCTGGTCAAATTTGCCAACTGGCCTCTGTCCATCGTGGCTTCCTAACCATCCCCATATCATATTTGGCTTCAACCCTCTGTCTCCTCTCCACCAATCAGCTCAAGGTGTGCGGTCTGGCGCAATATGGCTACAGTCCTAACATACAGGTCGATGTTGCACACTGGTGGTGGATGAGGAGATTCCCCCCCCAAAAAAATGTGTTATGCACTTTGAGTGTCCAGAAAAGCACTATATAAATGTAAGTAATTATTATTAATTATTAATATTATTAAAACGTTATTATGCAACCAGAAACTAGATGTGATGTAATAAAGTAAAAGACTCATTTAAAAGCAAGAATTTGTCCTAGCAAGTGACATGTTGGTTGGTTACTTTTTTCATTCTTTCATTGGTTAGTAGTTTCTTTTTTGGCTCATCACACTATTTAAGGTGCATTAAAAACGAAAAATGTTCTGAGTTAATCCTTTTCAGATGAGAAAGGGGCGAATAAAGAAGAAGGGGCAGAAATGAAGATGAAAAAACCCTGCAATGAGGGCTGAAAGAACAAGAGAGAAAGCAATGAGAGCGGCCCATGAGCATGTCAGAGACCTATCAGCCAAAGACAATGCTCATTTGCAGCACAAGTCAGGACCCCGTAGACGACCTGGGCCGAAAATGAATAGAGAAGCAGGGGAGAGTAGGAGCCAGGAGAAATGAATCCTCTAAGTCGGCCCCTCCTCTCCGCACGTCCATCTGAATGAAAGGAGCAAGCCTGGATGATGAAGAGGAGGAGGAGAAGGGAGGGAAAGCTGGAAAAATGGGAAGCAGTGGCTGAATGTCAGATCTGAGCCACCACACTCTGCTCCTCGTGGCTCCAAGGAGCGGGATTTACACTCCCATGGTTGTAAGAGAGACAGAGATAGATGATATTATAGCAGGAAAGCAGAGGTCCAGAAGCAGAGAGAATCATTAATGGTTATCAGAGTAGAGCAGAAGTCCCCCATCCTTGACTGGGCTTGAGAGCGTTCCTGTCTGCCTCTGTCTCCATTAGTACGAACAGATTCCTAGTCTGGTTATATCTAATTACGCTGCACCTCACTACAAATGTTAAACTCTGTGGGGCCTTTTAGTGAGCGAGCATGCCACTCAAGGCTGGATTGGAAACAGAAGCACCTCAAGTCCACAGAAACAAGACCTGAGATCCAACACAGGTGCAGGGAGCACCTGCAGCCCACGCCATCCATCAAAGCCAAACACCTGCCTTTAGCAAACACTTCTTCTCCCGACTAACCCCCTTTTTTTCTTGGCCCATCATCCCCCTTCCACCTCAGGAGCTCCACGGCCCAGCTGGATCAAGTCTTTCTCCACAAATCAAAAGAATGGCTTGTGTACAGTGCGTGTTGTCAGGCATTTGATTGGTCTTGCCTTCCCAGCAGGCAGTGCGGTGGGAGCCTTAAGGGTGGGGTGGGGCCAAGTCATCGGTCCAGCCAACCGGGCTCATCCAGCCCTGACACCCTTGACCCTATCTCACCGAGGACCCACCAAAGTCTCCGCTCAGCCTTCAACATTCGAAGGAAAACGCACAAATGCACACATACCAATGACTTTCATATTGACGAGAGATGCCAAAGAGTTACATAAACACAACGACACAAGCACAGACCTTGGAAAAAAAAGAAAAAGACATGCAGACATAAAAAACACCCACAAATCTAAAACAAAGGAACCCATGTCCCTAGGGGAAGCTGAGCTGTCGGTGTTGAAATGCAGTATGGAGTGGACTAAGGGGAGCGAGGACATGTTTGTGCGAGGGAGTATTTGTGTGTGTGTGTGTGTGTGTGTGTGTTTGTTGTGTTTTTTGAACAACTGTCATTGTTCAATGCTTGTTGGTGAGGGCGTCTGCGTGACAAAGCCTCCCCAGTCGGCTTTACCGCAGAGACCCACTGACTTCAGCCTTCTCAGCAAACCCCAGGCCTCCTGTGACTGTGTGTGTGTGTTTGTGAGAATCCGAAATTCCGGCAAACCAACTAAATATGTCAGAACATTGAGAGGAGTGTCAAATCGTTCTTTTTCCCTTCTGTAATCCTCATTGTATGCATGTGTGTGTGCGCGCCAGAGAGAGTGTGACAGACTGAGAGCGTGTGTTTTCACTTCAGACCTGGCTGCAGCTGTGCAGACTCCCTTCCACTCGACAAAGAAAAAAGGCTGCTTATCAGCTTATGTTAACAGTGTAGCATTTGAATCAAAATATTGAACTACTGCTATCATGAAACAAACACTGACGGGACTCCCGCTGTTTTAATGTGCTCTGTGACCTTAAAGACGGGTCTGGGCCCATCTCAGAGACGGTAAATCTGCTTAAAAGCATCCCACAAGTAGAAAAAAACTTCTGGAAGACTTCTCAAAGATATTTTATGATCATCCTCTCTTTGAGAATGTCTAAATGGTAACCCTTTATGCTGATTAAACAGAGCAGGACTGTGCGGTGTGTCAGTATTTCCTGTATAGTGTACAATATTTTTGTTTTTTCTAATGAGTTTCAATTCATATAAAAAAGGAAACTTATTGTAAAGTGCTGCAGAAAAGTATTCAGATAAAAAATTTTGGATATTTTTTTATTAGTTGTTTTTTGTTTTATTCATTAATAGCCTACTTTTAACCATGTTTATTTTCATGAAATGATTGATAACAATAATTGATTGTGTTTTTGATTGATACAAAACACACATATATATATATATATTTGCTATCAGTGTTGTGCTTCATATTTTTGTTGAACACTTTATTATCGATATTCGTCGACGAACAGAAAATTCATTGTCACTTTTGGTAACATATAGGGCTGTGTGATTAATCGAAATGGCAAATTATGATTTAAAATGTTGCGATTAGCTAATCGCAAGAGGCTGCGATATGAAATATATATATAAAACTTCCCCCACCCAGAGCAAAAGCTTGACTGCCGTCAGTGTGTGACAGTCTTACTAGCCCATTGAGTGAGCACCCTTTTGCTCTGCCCAATCAGAATTGTGCGACCGAACTATGCAGAACACCAACAATAAAAACCAAACAAACAGGTAAGCGTGAACAAATGGGATGATTGCGTCTGCTGCTTCAGAAACATTACTAAACTAATTAAAAACAGCACGTCGGTAATATGGGGATATATTGGTTTTAAAGTCACAGACACCAAACAAAACTAGGTAATTTGTAAGAGCTGTCGCAGAATTGTTGCCATTGCACAAGAAAATACAACATCCAGCACCTAAAAAAGCACCACAGGCGGCTATATGAGGAGCGTCTTGCTAAAAAGTCAATAGCAAAGTACAATTTCAGAGTTGTTTGCTAATATAAGTTAATATCTTTTAAGTTTCTTTTTTAAACTAACACTTACTGCATTTTAGCAGTAAGAAGCTATGATACAGATTATTGAGCTGAAGCTTGACTACAAAATTAAATTGCACATCAAATCGAAATGGCAATATCCGTCAAAAAAAAAAAATGCAATTAAATATTTTCCCCCAAATCGCACAGCCTTACACTGTAAAACCCCAAAATTTAAGGTAACTCAAACCATTTGAGGAAATCGATTGCGAAAAACTATTAAAGTACAAAACCTAATCCCAATGAGGACTGTGAACTTAATCAATTTGAGTAAATGAAGCAATTTGAGCACATTAAACCCAATAAATGAAGAGAACTCAAACCAACCGAGTACTGTAAAACCAAATAAGGAAACTCAAACAGTTTGAGGAATTTGATACAAACCATTTGAGTTAAAAAACTACTCTACACGAGTACTGTAAACTTACTCCATTTAAGTTGAAGTAATGAGGTATATAATTAGCTCATTACTTTCAACACTGTGTTCAAAACTCTTTTCAAATAAGTAGAATTAACTTTCAGTAAATTTTGAGTTAACTACACTCATTTCATTTGATAAAGTTGACTGTTGGGTTTTACAGTGTAGTAACATACCGTTGTGACAAAGTAAAATCAGTCAAAATATGATACAAGTTTTGATACTGTATGTGAACTAACCCATAGATGTGTGTAGAGTGAGCATCTGACAGCATGGAGGTTTCCAAGCTCAAATTCTTCCATTCTTTGATCACAAACACACACAACCCTCAAGTAAACAATTGCTGGTATACCATCTCTCCAGCCCTGCAGCTCTACTCTCCATTAATGTCCATGTCATGGTGGGGTGTGTGGGTGAACGGTGGGCTGCTGGGTCGTAGCTCCTGGAGTTGGGTGAGAAAGTATGTGGAGGGTGACAGCTGCGTGGGCCCCTCCTCGCCTGCACCCGCTGGGGGTTCTGCTGTACTTCACTCTGCGGACGGGAGCCTCTTTTAATCTACCAGCGGGGCTCCACAGCTGCTGTAAGCTAGCCCAAAAACGTCTGCCTGAGTAAAAAAAACCCACGCTCCCCCATTCTCTGGAACCCTTATACAACTGAGCCTTCCCCTCTTATCTTCTCCTCTCTCCTACTCCCTCTCCTTCAATCTAGATTCATGCTGTCAGTCAATGCAAGTTGAACCGACCAAGCCTGAGAAGATAAAAACAAGAACATCCTCTTTTGCGCAACTTTCTAGTACTGAAAGATGCATAAGAGGAGATTTATTATAAGTTTGCCAAAAAGAGATCTCAATGTTTAAATATTTCCTTTATTACCATATTAAAGTGTATTTTTAATCTCCTTCATAATGAGTTTATTTTACGCAGAACTTTAAGCAGTAATTGTCACTTTCTATATCGTCTATGTTGTAGAATAGTGTAAATTTCAATTGAAATTATTAGCTAACTCAAAAGTTTCAAACTTTGAAACTGAATGAATATATATTGAAGGTGATTCATAAGGAGCAAGTCAACAGTTACAGCCCCTAGAGACTCAAGGATAAAAAATAAAAAATAAATACAATAAATAAAAATTATATAAATATATATACACATTCATACTTATATACATATACAGTGCTTCACATACATAAACTTTACTTGGGTGGGCTGGCCAGGTATTAACAGCCGCCCAGGTATATTTGGTGACATTTATTCTTTTACTATTATCATCCTTTTACACTTTTTTTGTATTCGCCCAATAGCTAAACAACCGTGATCAAATAACCATTGAAAAATCTTCTCTCCCCTTACACGTTTTCTACTTCTCGTTGTGTGTGTGTGTGAGAACAGTCAACACTCCCACAGACAATCTCATGTGCTCTGTAGACCCACGCACCTTTTTGGGACATAAAAATGCGTCCATACGGGGTTTCTACATCTCCTAAAATGTTTGGGATTCGACTTTTGGTTTCGCTTTATAAATTTAATTGGTCGTTAATTGTATGCAATTTTGCATTACATTTTTATTTTAAGCCTGATTTACTTTTGCTTGGTTCGCAGCTGACAGCACATGCACAGCCGCAAGAGCAAGAGAAACATTAAATAATTAATTATTTGATCTAAATGACTCATGATAAACTTTTCTATTGACCCAGAGAGGACGGAATTACATCTAAACTGGCTGCAATATAAGTAATTAAGTCATTTGCCTTATTTAAATAATCTACATTTTTTATTATTGTAATTATTATACGCTTTAGAGTTGTTATTATTATACTTTTTAGATTTCCTTTATGTCCTTTATTTCTCATTTGCTGTACAATTTTGACCAGTTGATTTGCTTTATAACACCTCAATGTATCATCAGGAGCCACTGGAAATCATTTTTTTTAAAATACATATTTTTTACTCTCAAAGTGCCAGAAGCTGTTGACTTACATTTTATGAATGACAAAGAACGATGGCTTTAGCATGTTTTTATTATAGATAATTAAACGGTATAATTAAATAGGTTAAAATAAATTTTAGAAATGTACAATTGAGAGTAAGCTGAAGTTTACTTTATTCTATTTGACTTAATTGTATTTAATCATCATCATCATCTTTCTCTCTCTCTCTCTCTCTCTCTCTCTCTCTCTCTCTCTCTCTCTCTCTCTCTCTCTCTCTCTCTCTCTCTCTCTCTCTATATATATATATATATATATATATATATATATAAATATATTTATGGTTGAAGTCAGAATTATTAGCCCCCTTGACTTATCAGCCCCCTGTTTATTTTTTCCCCAATTTCTGTTTAACAGAGAGGAGATTTCTTCAACACATTTCTAAACATAATAGTTTTAATAACTCATTTCTAATAACTGATTTATTTTATCTTTGCCATGATGACAGTAAATAATATTTGACTAGATATTTTTCAAGACACTTCTATTCAGCTTAAAGTGACATTTAAAGGCTTAACTAGGTTAATTAGGTTACCTAGGCAGGTTAGGGTAATTAGGCAAGCTATTGTATAATGATGGTTTGTTCTGTAGACTATCGAAAAAATTAAAGGGGCTAATAATTTTGACCTTAAAATTGCTTTTAATAATTAAAAACTGTTTTTATTCTAGCCCAAATAAATAAGCAAATAAGACTTTCTCCAGAAGAAAAAATATCATCAGACATACTGTGAATTTTTTTTTTGCTCTGTTCAACATAATTTAAGAAATATTTAAAAAAAAGAAAAAAAAAACTCAAAGTGGGGCTAATATATATATATATCTATATATATATATCTATATATATATATATATATATATATATATATATATATATATATATATATATATATATATATATATATATATATATATATATATATATACAGAAATATATCAATAGAAAACTAGAAATGAAACTTTTTGCAAATTTCACAAAATGGTCAGAAATGCACTGTTTTTGCCATGCCACTGAAGCACACTACACTGAACCTGGAAGTGAGTGAGAAAGAGAAGTGTAAAAGTCTTTTAGTTTAAGTTCCACTCTTTCTTGGATGCTCTCTTGCAGTCTTAACCAGAGAGTGAAGAGAGCCAGAGATCTGCAGAGGACTCCAGCCTCTCTCCCCTATTAACATTCCAGGTCAAATCTCCCACCAACAAGGGCAAGAGCACGAGAGAGACAGAGAAAAAGTCAGGGGAAGAAAAAGAGGAAAGAAAGAGAATGAGAGCGAGCCAACACATTTCACCTGTTG